>NW_016163217.1:0-37819 GCF_001687245.7 Rhagoletis zephyria | reverse complement strand
AGTATTATAAATGAGTACTAGTATCGATACTTTTCTAAAAAGTTCTATCGCTAGCCATATATNGTACGAGTATTATCGATACTTTTTTGCAAATATGAGTACTGGCATCGATTCTTTTTGAGAGTATTATAAATGAGTACTAGTATCGATACTTTTCTAAAAAGTTCTATCGCTAGCCATATATACTGAGCCAAAAGTAAAATGGTTTTTTCAATCGAGTTATTGTTTGGTTTTTTTCATGGTCAGTTTACCGATTGTAGGAAATGGGATTCAAGTTGAAAATTTTAAAACCAATTTGTATGCCTGTCTTTAGTTGAACGTGTAGAGGTTCTTGCTGTCTGCGGCAACACATAATTTTTTTCTGTTTTTTGGTTTTTCTTTATTACGCAAAAGCATCTGTGAAGTGTAGAACCAAATTAAACGAAGTTGAAAATTGACTCAAGTTGAACATTTAAAGACAAATTTATAAAGCGGCTGTAGCTGAGTGTGTAGAGATGTTTGCTGTTAGTTGCTAATCTCGTCAGAGGCAACATGTTAAAATGATTATAAAAAATTTTGTTTTGTATCTTCGAATTATGAGCATAAGCCTGTTGAAACGAAAAAATCGCCAACCAAAAGTTTGGTTAATGTAAACAAAATTGTGGTTACTATTACCAAAAAANCAACCAAAAGTTTGGTTAATGTAAACAAAATTGTGGTTACTATTACCAAATCATTGTTGAAAATGTCAATCAAGGGATTGTTAATATTAACTAAAAATCATGTTGATTCCTTTTCAAGTTTGTATTTGGTAGTATTAACCTATTCTTGATTAATTTATCTCCCAGTGTAGAGGAAATGAAAAGAGGAGGTTTGAACAGCAGTTTATGCTGTATATTTGGGCTCTTTAGCGCTTCGGTATATGCAAGTCGATTTTTTTGTTCAGAGGCTAAGATCTCGTTCAAAAGACAAGAGCGTAAAGCGTGTATTTATGAAAAGTATATTTTTAAACGCGTTCATTGCGAAAATACGTATGCGTTGTTTTTTGTTTCACACATTTTTGTTATATCCTTTTTTTATACACGTACGTATTCACAGATTGAATAAAAATGTATTTATATATGTACATGGGGGATTAGTTTACGGACAGTGCTAGGACTAATAATTGGCCATTAAGAGTTAGTAACATAGAAATGCAGCCCTACATAACGAATAGAGGAATATAATTGATCGAACTATTTAACGAAAGGCGGTAGAAAATTGAGCGATACGAACAGAACAGACTGGACATTGCATTGTCAGCTGCCGTCAATAGAGATAAATCGATACCATCAAGGTATTACTCAAATCAGTACTTGTACTTGTCTCAAACAAGGTATCGATAACTACTCAGTATCGGAAAGGTATCGAGTACTTGTACATAGAACTACGATTTTGCAAATTTTTCAGAATTATTGAATTTTTGTCACAAAAAATATGTATTTTAACAAGATTATTTATCTTCTAATATTTTTTCATACAAAAACAATAGAATACATTTTTACAAGATTAATAGATACAGTTTTTTTATCTATACATCTATACATATAATAAAATTGTAGCAGGTAGATGTCTGTACATTATAGATATTAAAGAAAAATTAATGTGGGGGGTCTTTATTAGAGCACCAGAAGCCATAATAAAATTGTAGCAGGTAGATGTCTGTACATTATAGATATTAAAGAAAAAATAATGTGGGGGGTCTTTATTAGAGCACCAGAAGCCAAATCAACCATTTTTAGGTTTTTTGTCTGTCTGTCTGTGTGTTTGCTCGAAAACGAATGCATGGACTTGAATGCAATTTTCACCGATTTATTACTAGAGTTCTAACTTAAAATATAGAAAGAAAAAAATTAGAGAGTTGCCACCTGTTTCAAAATTGCAGTTTAAGTAAATTGATAAGAAAAATAAAATATTGCAATATGGGCGTTAAAAGAAGGAGGTTTAAGAAGGCTTGCAGCCAAAAATATTTTTTTTTGCGTTGCCACCTGTTTGGAAATTTACTTTTAATTTGATTTATAAGATAAATTGAATATTGCAATATGGGTATCAAACTGAACAGGTTTAGGAAATTCTATTGCCGAAAATATTTTTAAGGAGGTATGCCACCTGTTTGAAAAATTTTATTGTATTAAATTGATGAAATAAATGAGATCTATATCTATACTTATAATAAAATTGTAACAGGCCGATGTCTGTACCTTATGGATATTAAAGAAAAATTATTATGATGGGTTTTTGTTAGAGCTACAGAAGCCAAATAAAATTTTTTTAGAATTTCTCGCTCTGTCTGTCTGTATATTTGTACGCGCATCACTCGAAAACATGGAATTGAATGCAGTTTTCACCGATTTAGAGATCTAGCTTACAATATAGAAGAAAAAATTTGAGAGTTGCCTCCTGTGTTTAAAATTTCAGTTTAGGTCAATGATACGGTAAAGTAAATACTGCAATATGGCTGTCAAAAGAAAGAGGTTTACAAAGGCTTATAGCTGAAAATATTTTTGTGGAAGGTCGCCGCCTATTTGAGAACTTTAATTTAATTTAATTGATAGAATAAATTAAATATTGCAATATTGGCATCAAACTAAAGAGGCTAGGAAATTTTAATGCCGAAAATATTTTTAGTGGATTTTCCAACTACTTCAAAAATTTAAATCATTTAAATTTGTAAAATAAATGAAATATTACAATACGGACATTAAACTAAAGAGGATTAGGAAGCTTACTTTTGAAAATATTTTTGAAGCTTTAATTCAGTTAAATTTATAAGATAAATGTTGCCATTTGGGTATCAAACGAAAGTATTTGATAATAATAAATACATAATAGATGTTAAAGAAAAATTAATAGGGGGTTTATTAGATCAAAAGAAGCCAAATCTAAAATTTTTATAATTTTGATCTGTCTGTATGTTTGAAAGCGCATCACGTACAAACAAATACATGGAATTAAATGCAGTTTTCACCTATGAACATATTGCTAGAGCTCTAATTGAAAATATAGAATCCATTTTTTTGTTTTAATTTATCGTCGATCATTTTTCCTAGATATTTGAATGTATTAACTTTTTCCAGTGCGTCGTTGTTTATATTTAGAGTTAGCAACGGATTGTTCTCAAAACTTCGCCTTGATATAACCACAAACTTAATTTTATTGACATTCAATTAAGTGTGTTCAAGCATAACCAATCGCACTGTTTTGGAACTTGTGTGTGGAAGGTTTTTCGCTAAAAAAATCAAAACTTTTTGTTGTTGCTGCCCAATATTAATGAAATCTGAGACGTCATGCTTTACAATTTCATACAGTTCTCTGTACAATGCATTTCACTAAACTACTAAACGGCTGCACCGATTTGGTTCATATTTGAAACATATACCAGCACCTTGAAAATAAATATTCCGACCAAAAATTTACTCGGTTTGTAGCTCGGGATATTCCTAAAATTCTTATACAGACTAAAACGTAAAAACCCAATTTATCTCTAAAACCAATTACGATGGGAAACTGAAACTTAGCACTGATGTATATATTGCAAATGCATTGGAAAAGGGGGCGTGGCACCTTCCAAACTGAACTTATCATTTAGCATATCTCTGGAACCGCTTACGCTAACGTCCTGAAGTTCGACACAGCATCATATGTTATCAATACCATACTTATGGCGAAAAAAGTTAAGTAATGGAAAAGGGGGCGTGGCACCCCCATGCTTCTCATTTCACTTATCTCTGGAAACGCACACGTTAACTATTGTAGCTTTGTTTTTAATTTTTAGTAAAAGTTAAAATTTATGTGAAAATGTTGAAGAATTTTTTTAATTTTTCACAAAGAATGGAGCTTTGATTTTACGAGTTTCGCTATAGACTGTCCTATATACATAAAACTACATACCTATATACATAAAATGATAGCCGTTTTCGTTGTTCGGTCTAAACTCAAAAACCACTAAGTAGAGTTCCGTCAGATTGTCGGAGGTTATCTTACATACATATATGGTCCTATTCCATGGTACAAGAAAACTCGCTAGGTGGTGCTAGAGTAGAGTTATTTATAAAAATCGTATTTATTAACCGATTTCGTTCAAATTTTAAATGTGAGCTATGTACCTGTATGCTGGAAAATTCTTTTGATATAAATTGACAAGATTAGCGCCGCTGGAGTCGAGGTTGATTTTCATAACACGTATTCATTTTATGGTAAGTAATGGTTTTGCAGAAAATGGACCCAATGGATGGCGCTGCAGCCGAAATGTATAGAAACAAGGAAAGATCACCGTAGGTATATCAATTGCTTCATTTGAAAGGATGCCAAGTCTATGAGCATGCACCGTGAGCTATAGGATGGAACTGGTTCCGTGAATTTTAAAGATGAAAGTGCAAAACGTATAAACGATTTCTGAATACGTTCTGGTCGATTAATATGTGTAGCATGGTAAGGTCTCCATATAAAAGTGGCATATTCTAGCCGTGATCGAACATAAGCAGTGTAGAGGGTTTTAAATGTGTACGGATCAGAAAAACAAGAACAATTACGACGAATAAAAGGAAGCATAGCATACGATTTTGAAACTGTATAGTTAATATGAGTGCAAAAAGTGAGTTTGGCATCGAAATAAATGCCCAAGTCTTTAGTTTGCTCCACTGATCTCAATTCAACGCCGGCAATGTTATACGAGTATCGAGATGTTATAAACCGTTTGGAAAGTCATGTGAAAACACTTCCTTACATTTAAGGATAGACAGTATTTTTTGCTTTTCCAAAGTGAAACGTGGAAAGAAAGAGTGACGGTTAGCAGACTATTTACCAATTGAAACGTATATTATAGTTTAAAGGNAATTTTGATCTGTCTGTATGTTTGAAAGCGCATCACGTACAAACAAATACATGGAATTAAATGCAGTTTTCACCTATGAACATATTGCTAGAGCTCTAATTGAAAATATAGAATCCATTTTTTTGTTTTAATTTATCGTCGATCATTTTTCCTAGATATTTGAATGTATTAACTTTTTCCAGTGCGTCGTTGTTTATATTTAGAGTTAGCAACGGATTGTTCTCAAAACTTCGCCTTGATATAACCACAAACTTAATTTTATTGACATTCAATTAAGTGTGTTCAAGCATAACCAATCGCACTGTTTTGGAACTTGTGTGTGGAAGGTTTTTCGCTAAAAAAATCAAAACTTTTTGTTGTTGCTGCCCAATATTAATGAAATCTGAGACGTCATGCTTTACAATTTCATACAGTTCTCTGTACAATGCATTTCACTAAACTACTAAACGGCTGCACCGATTTGGTTCATATTTGAAACATATACCAGCACCTTGAAAATAAATATTCCGACCAAAAATTTACTCGGTTTGTAGCTCGGGATATTCCTAAAATTCTTATACAGACTAAAACGTAAAAACCCAATTTATCTCTAAAACCAATTACGATGGGAAACTGAAACTTAGCACTGATGTATATATTGCAAATGCATTGGAAAAGGGGGCGTGGCACCTTCCAAACTGAACTTATCATTTAGCATATCTCTGGAACCGCTTACGCTAACGTCCTGAAGTTCGACACAGCATCATATGTTATCAATACCATACTTATGGCGAAAAAAGTTAAGTAATGGAAAAGGGGGCGTGGCACCCCCATGCTTCTCATTTCACTTATCTCTGGAAACGCACACGTTAACTATTGTAGCTTTGTTTTTAATTTTTAGTAAAAGTTAAAATTTATGTGAAAATGTTGAAGAATTTTTTTAATTTTTCACAAAGAATGGAGCTTTGATTTTACGAGTTTCGCTATAGACTGTCCTATATACATAAAACTACATACCTATATACATAAAATGATAGCCGTTTTCGTTGTTCGGTCTAAACTCAAAAACCACTAAGTAGAGTTCCGTCAGATTGTCGGAGGTTATCTTACATACATATATGGTCCTATTCCATGGTACAAGAAAACTCGCTAGGTGGTGCTAGAGTAGAGTTATTTATAAAAATCGTATTTATTAACCGATTTCGTTCAAATTTTAAATGTGAGCTATGTACCTGTATGCTGGAAAATTCTTTTGATATAAATTGACAAGATTAGCGCCGCTGGAGTCGAGGTTGATTTTCATAACACGTATTCATTTTATGGTAAGTAATGGTTTTGCAGAAAATGGACCCAATGGATGGCGCTGCAGCCGAAATGTATAGAAACAAGGAAAGATCACCGTAGGTATATCAATTGCTTCAATTGAAAGGATGCCAAGTCTATGAGCATGCACCGTGAGCTATAGGATGGAACTGGTTCCGTGAATTTTAAAGATGAAAGTGCAAAACGTATAAACGATTTCTGAATACGTTCTGGTCGATTAATATGTGTAGCATGGTAAGGTCTCCATATAAAAGTGGCATATTCTAGCCGTGATCGAACATAAGCAGTGTAGAGGGTTTTAAATGTGTACGGATCAGAAAAACAAGAACAATTACGACGAATAAAAGGAAGCATAGCATACGATTTTGAAACTGTATAGTTAATATGAGTGCAAAAAGTGAGTTTGGCATCGAAATAAATGCCCAAGTCTTTAGTTTGCTCCACTGATCTCAATTCAACGCCGGCAATGTTATACGAGTATCGAGATGTTATAAACCGTTTGGAAAGTCATGTGAAAACACTTCCTTACATTTAAGGATAGACAGTATTTTTTGCTTTTCCAAAGTGAAACGTGGAAAGAAAGAGTGACGGTTAGCAGACTATTTACCAATTGAAACGTATATTATAGTTTAAAGGTTGTGCCAAAAAAACGTCCGCATTTAAGTGACTTTAAAGTGAAATTGTACAATTAAAAAAAATGTATTTAGTGTTTTAAAAAAATTTTTAAAAACGGTAAAAAACTCATTATAAATCGGTAGAATCGTCCCTGATCTCTTATTTCCCCATAATCTTATGCCGCGATTTTGTGCGATATTAAAAAATTTATAATTTTTCTTAGGTAACTACTTGGTACAAAATCATGAGTTTTATGAAATAATTCGCGGTGTTATAATTAAAAAGTTGGAAAAAAACCTGTCAGATAACAATAAGAAAGTTTTAAACTTAAGGTCAGTGGAGGATTCGAGTCGATATTTAAAATAGAACGTACGAGGCATCTGTTTATTGGGTTGGGGTCCACTGGACCCCGTGTGACCATTACGCTATTTTTTGGAGGTGTGACCAATACGGGTTAATTTTGGCGCGGCAAGGCCACTACTTCTAGTCCTACTACTGGGCCAAGTTTTTAATTGATATCTCAACTTTTAGAATTTTGGCCACAAAATAGGGTAAAATTTCCCATAGTGCATTGGCCAACGCAAAAGTTCTTATCAGGTGCCGCGAAGTAAGCGGGCATTGGCTAGTATAAAATAAGTTTGAGGAAATAACTCCTTTGTTGTTATATTTTCCCAAAAAAATCAGCTTTTCCAAATGTTTTCCTGAAAGGCGAGATTTTGATATACGGGCAAGGTGTATTAAACAAGGTGTGATTGGAAACTCAATGCGGCTCTCTTTTAAGGTACTATAATGTCAAAAAGTATAAACAAACGAATTAACCCTTAGTGATGCATGTATCTTTTCAGCACTGATACCCTAGGCTTTTATTTTGATTATTGTTTTATTTTACTTACATTACCTGGAATATATATATTTTCTCAATAAAATAAAACAAATTGTTTATAAAATCATTTTAGCAATTTTCTTGTTTTTAATTGCCCAAGTTTTATGCTTTTGTGCGTTTATTTTTGAATTTAAATTTTTATCCTAAATATTATTCGACACTTTTAAAAGTATGTTTTTACATTTGTTTCCAATTTTATATGAGAGCTTAACTCTAACAATTTTGAAATAAAATTTTGCTTCATGCGAAATAGTTTGGGTATAAACGAGCTCGATTGAAAGTGCTTGATTCGGACGGACATCAAATGAAATCACTTTCCTTGAAGTGGTTTTCACAAGATGAGATTCGCGAGATGAATCACGTAGTACAACACCACAGCTTTCTTCCCATCGCTGCCGTCTAAACTCGCAACTAGGTGGTTTAAAACATCGCACTATTTTCGTCTCCTGACTTCTATTGCATACAGCGCAACGTTCAAAAGTTTTGCTCCGTTTCACCTTGATTTCCTTACATTAAATATTTAAGCAAAGTCGAACGTATTTACTTATTACCAAACTTTAAATGTACTTACTTGCTCTCCTCGGCGGTGAATCTCTTAACAATTTCACGTTTATTAAGAAAATTTGTTGCTTGGAAAATATTTGTGTACATCTTTTTTTTAACAAATTCAAACTTAAAAAAAAATATTTTCAAATGTGTTAACAATTCTGTTGCGAACACACCCGCCAGACTTCAAATGCAACCCTGCAGGTATTTGTCTTCTTTCATTTTCTTTCATTTCACTTACATATGTATTTCCAAATTTGAATTTGTCATTTACTGTTTGTACGCCAGTCTTACCGGCACAAGAATACAAAGTGTAAGAAATTATTTCTGCTGAACTAAACTTGTAAGATTTATATTATATATTATTTTAGTGAAATAAACGAACAACTTTTCAACGGTGACAACGTCAACGTTCATTAAATACAAATTGGTGGTGTTCATTTCTTTTGTAAGTGCCTGCAGGAGTTTTGTGGCGTGCACAACAATTTTATTTCAACTTTCACTGTTTCTTTCTGACGCCTGCGTTATTTCAAATTTAACGTTTTTCCGAAACAATGGAAACACGAAGTCAAACGAAAGCCGAAAAGGCATCATCAAGATCGTCGACGCCGCAGTCGACAGAATCTGATGAAATCGACATGGATGGAACTGTAGTTGCATCCACAGAACTTGAGAAGTCTTTACAAAAAATGGTTCTGGACTTGACCGAACGCATCAAGATCCTGGAATCAAGACCGATACCGACCTTGCAATCATCTACGTCGAGCAATGTTGAGTTTGCAATTGCAACGTCGACGTACACAACAAATTCCTCAAGTGATAATTTGCCTTCACAAATCGCTCAAATGCCAAGGAGCACACCGTTATCTACGTGTAATTCATTGAAATCTGGTGCAACTGCTAGCTATGCACAGCGACCGGCGGTGCCATTGCAATCGCCGCACTTAAATTTCTTGCCGACGACTACTTGGAATTTACCATTCCTACCGTCAATACCCATGTCCGCCACCATCACTACCACATACGCCCGACCGAACGTAATGCCTATTGCTGCCAGTACACAATTCCCGTTTAACCAAGGAACGAATATGGGGGCTTCATACTCTACGGTTCCACAATTGAGTACTCCACGAAAGTTGTACGATTTGCCAGAATTTAATGGCCGCCCCGAAGACTGGCCTATATTTTTGACATCTTTGAATGAGTCCACAGCTGCGTATGGTTATTCCATGCTAGAGAATACACTTCGCCTACAGCCAAAGCCACAGTGCTCTCACTGCCTCCCACAATGCCACGTACACAATCGAAGCAAGTACTTGCCGTAAGAGAAACGCGCAGTAGCAGCGAAGGCCTAAATCCATGTGTGCAATGTTCAGCCTCACATCATTTGTCAAAGTGTGACTCGTATCTGAGTAAAAGTGTTGGGCAGAGGTGGGAAATAGTGAAGGAACAAAAATTGTGTTTCTCCTGTCTTATTAAAGGTCACGGCATGTATCAGTGTAAAAGGAAGCGCGCATGTATGGTGGAAGACTGCAAGAAATTGCACCACTCTACATTACATGAAACCAGTGTCACTGTGCATGAGCCACCAAGAGCGAAAGAAAATAGCGCTCAGCAGGTAAACACTGTGCAAACACGCAAGTATGACCATAAAGCAACAACAATTTTGTACAAGATATTGCCAATTGAGCTGCGAGGTGCAAATAATCACATTATTAAAACATTTGCCTTAATCGATGAAGGTTCGTCATGCACGCTCATCAATAAAGCAGTAGCCAGTCAGTTGGGAATGTCTGGCCAAAGCACTCAACTGTCTTTGCAATGGTTTGGTGGAAGAGAGACCAAGTTCAAGTCTATGAGATTGGAAGTGCAAATAAAAGGAACTAGTCACAAAGCCAAGTGGCACAAGCTGATTGCACGAACTGTTCCTAGCCTTGATTTGCCAATGCAAACAGTCACATTTGCTGAACTACACTCGAGGTATCGCCAAATTAAACATCTTCCAATAGTTGATTACACTGATGCAGAGCCAACGGTCCTAATTGGATTGGATAATTGCCATATTACAGCCAGCTTGAGGAGTATCCAATGTGAAAATTCGATTGTTGCAGTAAAAACAGAATTGGGATGGCTCGTTTATGGTAAACATAGCGATGAACTAAAACCGATAGTTGAACGAGTATCGATAATTTTGCATACATCCGTTAAAGTCGACATACAAGAATTGATTTCAGATTACTTTACAACCGAAAATTTTGGTGTTGCCGTGCCTGCAAAGGTTGTAGAATCCAAAGACGTCGTTCGAGCTAAAAGAATTTTGCGCGAGACAATTAAGAGAATCGGCGATAAATACGAGTGCGGTTTGTTGTGGAGGTCTGACGAAANCTAAAAGAATTTTGCGCGAGACAATTAAGAGAATCGGCGATAAATACGAGTGCGGTTTGTTGTGGAAGTCTGACGAAGTCCATATGCCCGATAGTTATAACATGGCCCTCAACCGCCTACATTCAATTGAGAAAAAGATGAGGAATGATTTTGAATTCGAGCGCGCGTATAAATCTGCCATGTCAAGCTTTATCGCCAAGGGATACGCTAGGGAATTAACGCCAACTGAGGCAAAGGTTCAAACGCATTTTAATTGGTACTTACCACATTTTGGAGTTTTTAATGTCAATAAGCCTGGAAAGCTGCGGCTGGTGTTCGACGCGGCAGCGGCGGTAAACAGGGTGTCGTTAAACTCTGTTCTCCTGAAGGGTCCAGATGAAATGCAACCCTTGATTAGAGTATTGCTACAATTTCGAGAGGGCGTTGTTGCCATATGCGCTGACATAAGGGAAATGTTTCTACAAGTCGGCATGAGGCAGGAAGATCAGAATGCACAACGTTTTCTGTGGCGATACGACATCAATGACCCTGCAGGAATCTATGTGATGACTTCAATGATTTTTGGAGCCACATGCTCTCCATGCATAGCACAGCATGTTAAGAACAGAAATGCTGAGGAAGTCGCCGGTGATCGCCCCGAAGTGATAAGGGTAATAACTGACAATCATTATGTGGATGACTTCGTGTGCAGCTTTAGGGACGAGAGTGAAGCATTGGAAATTGGCCAAGCCGTGAGGGAAACTCATTTAAAGGCCGGATTTGTTTTGAGAATTTTTATCTCCAACTCCAGAGACGTGCAAAACCGCCTAAACAAAAGCGTTCAACACTCACAGGCCGTAGTTAGCATGGATGCAGGTGGTCATGTCGACAAGGTGTTGGGACTGTTCTGGGACAGCCAAGTTGATGCACTTGTATTCAAACTAAAATTGCATAGAGTTGATCCACAGATACTCACAGGGGACAAATGTCCAACTAAACGAGAATTTCTGGGTTTGGTGATGTCTGTTTATGACCCCTTGGGAATGTTGGCCGATATTATGATATATGGGAAGAATTTACTGCAGTCACTGTGGAGGAAAGGCACTGCGTGGGACAACGAATTTCCTTCTGATATTCTTGGCAGATTCACGTCATGGATCAGAAGATTACGAATGGTGGAACAGCTCAGAGTAAGCAGGTGCTATGCGCCAGAATTTTTGTCGCCAAATACCACTGTTGAACTGCATGTATTCATGGATGCCAGTGAGCAAGCCTTCGCTGCAGTGGCCTTTTGGAGAATAATTGCACCCGGAAGCGTTAAAATTAGCTTTGATTTGGGAAAAACCAGATGCGCACCACTGAAACTGCTGTCTATACCCCGCTTAGAGCTGCAGGCCGCTGTTTTGGGTACACGGTTGAAATCAACGATTGTTGAAAGCCATACTATCAAACCCAGCCGAACTATTTTGTGGACTGTTTCTAGAACGGTTTTGATGTGGATCAAATCTGACCATCGACAATATAAACCTTTTGTTGCGCATCGTATAAGCGAGATAANGATGTGGATCAAATCTGACCATCGACAATATAAACCATTTGTTGCGCATCGTATAAGCGAGATACTGGATGAGACACACGAGAACGAATGGCGTTGGTGCCCATCGAAGTTGAATGTGGCCGATTTGGCTACAAGAGCTGCTTACCCTATGCGCGAGGAAACAGATTTACGGTGGACAAGGGGTCCTGAATTTTTGCTTCAGCCAGAAGAGCTTTGGCCAGTTTTGCAAGGCATAAAGGTGGAGGCGGTCGTCGATGAGGAGAAACGAAGATGCATGCTGGTGATTCCGGCGGGAAAGGTAATTAATTTCACACGCTTTTCGAATTATTTGCGTCTGAAGCGAACGATTGCTTGGACACTACGATTTTTTTCTAATGTCAAAGCCAAATACATTGGATCAGTAGGGCCGTCAGGAGAACTTACCTCCGCCGAACTAAAGGACGCGGAGCTGCGATTGTGTCGAATAGTTCAAAAAGAGGCATTTCCCAACGAAATTATGCAATTGAAAAATAATAACACCGTGTCAAAGGACAGTGACATTTATAAACTTACGCCGCAACTCAATCACGATGGTGTCCTATGCGTACAAGGGCGAATAGATTACGCGGCCGCACTTAGTGAGGGCACGAGAAGACCTATCATATTGCCATACAGACACGACTTCACTGAATTGGTCGTTCAGTGGTACCACCAAAGACTTTATCATCAAAACCACTAGCTCGTCCTAAACGAAATACGAAAGGTATTCTGGATCGTAAGTGTGGGATCCAACGAGTTAAACGAGCTCAGTCTGGTTGTCAGCAGTGTAAAAATTCCAGAGCAACTCCAAGACCTCCATTGATGGGCCAACTGCCAGTCGATCGCGTAACGCCATATGTGCGGCCTTTTACGTACACAGGACTTGACTACTTTGGTCCCATAATGGTAGCAATTGGTAGAAGAACGGAGAAACGGTGGGCAGCATTATTCACCTGTCTAACCATACGCGCTATCCACATTGGACTTGCACGTGATCTTTCTTCTGATGCTTGTATCCTTTGTATAAGGAACTTCGTTAACCGCCGTGGTGTTCCAGCCAAAATTCGTTCGGATATGGGTACCAACTTTGTGGGTGCGAGTGGTGAGCTATCCAAGGTGGCGGATATCTTCGACGACAAGTACATTCGAACCGAGTTGTCAACGCGAGGCATCATTTGGGAATTCAACTGTCCAGCGAACCCAAGCAGTGGCGGATGCTGGGAGCGTCTCATATAGTCAGTGAAGAAAGTACTGGCAATGACATTGAAGGAGAAGGCGCCGCAAGTAGATACCTTGAACAGCCTCCTAATTGAGGCGGAAAATATAGTCAACAGCCGCTCGTTGACTCACTTGCCAGTCACACCAGAGGAGCCTGATCCACTAACTCCCAACTACTTTCTGTTGGGGGCCACTAACTCTACACAAACGCCAGGGGACGAAGGAGCGGTCGCCACTAGGAAGCAGTATCGAATAAGCCAGCAACTGAAAAATCAGTTTTGGCATCGCTGGATAAAAGAATATTTGCCTACGCTTACGAAACGGACGAAATGGATTGCACCTCAGCCTGAAGTAAAGACCGATGATGTAGTCATCATCTGTGATGGTAATCTTCCACGCAGCGAGTGGAGAAAGGGTATCGTGATTTCAACGGTAAAAGCTAGAGACGGACATGTTCGCCTGGTCGATGTCAAGACGGAGAACGGCGTGCTACAACGACCAGTATCGAAGCTGGCGGTGTTGGATGTTTTAGGGTGAAGCAACACACCGGCCAGACTTCAAATGCAACCCTGCAGTTATTTGTTTTCTTTCATTTTCTTTCATTTCACTTACATATGTATTTCCAAATTTGAATTTGTCATTTACTGTTTGTACGCAAGTCTTACCGGCACAAGAATACAAAGTGTAAGAAATTATTTCTGCTAAACTAAACTTGTAAGATTTATATTATATATTATTTCAGTGAAATAAACGAACAACTTTTCAACGGTGACAACGTCAACGTTCATTAAATACAAATTGGTGGTGTTCATTTCTTTTGTAAGTGCCAGCAGGAGTTTTGTGGCGTGCACAACAAATTTATTACAATTTGACATTATAGCCTGTTTCTTATGAGAGTAATGTCAAAATCAATCACACTTTGTTGAATACATTTTGTATACGGGCATGTTCTGAAATTCGAAAGTTGGAACTCGACTCGATTTGCCAAATATTTTTTAATTATATCTGATGAAAAGAGTGAATATTCTTAAATTGTTTTAATGCGAGACTTGTAAATTTTTGGGTTAAAAATCATCGAGAAAATTATTGAAATCGAGTCGATTTAAAATTTTCGAATTGTAGAACAAAACCTGTTTTTTAGAAAAACCTCTAGCAAGGGACAGATGACCCAACAACCGTTATGTATAGATGGGCTTGCTTATATAGCTGCGGAAATGTAGTGCGCATATCTTCCCATTCCTCTAATGGGATGCTTTTCAAAAAAGATGCTGAAGAATAATAAGTTTTGCGCTTCCGATACAAGTACTTTTTTTCGATACCTACTTGGATCGCAGTAAAAAGTATCGAGTAAAAAACTACTTGGTAAATTGAGAAAAGTATCGAGTATGTACTTGGATTTACTTGTATCGATTTATCCCTAGCCGTCAAGCGCAGAGCAATGTTCTGCTAGTCTTAAGTTGTTTAATTGTAATATGTGCGTTTTGTTAAATAAACTCTATGTAGTATTAAATTATTAAACTAAATAACCGCGTTTTTTATACGAAGAGGATGAAACGGGAAGGCCATTCCTACATACATATGTTTGTAAATGTATCTATTATATGAGGCTCTGAGCGCCAGAGTACCTTAACTGTCATATCAAAAAAAGTTGAGGTGCACCTTAAAATGCATTACCAGAATCGAAACAGCAATAGCCCGAGGCAAGCCCTTTTAGTTTCCTTTTACTATAATATGTAGCATCACGTGGGTGCAATGATTTTTTTAGTAAAACACCGCATTTATTTTTTATAGATCCCTCTTTCTCATATTACTAAAAATTTGTTTGTAGATAGGCTCCTATGGCCCTGATGGCCTCATATCTAAAATGAATTTGTTTAGTTTTTTTTTCTTTTCTTTCGATGCCCTGGGGGACCGCACTAATCATCAGTTGTCCGTAGGTCCCCAATCTGGACCGCCAACACCGCTGGCGCCCTAAGGCCGAGATCGCTACCGAGACCGCCCGCAAGCATTACCGAGCAGTGATCGGACTTCTAGCACATTTTACCATCTACCACTCAAGATATGAAATCTACCACATATTCGCGTTTTTGAGTAGTTTTATTTTTGCTATATGGTAACAAGAATGATGTAATACAAGATTCCGCATTCCCGGCGATGCACATAGGGACGAATCGACAATATAGGATGACAAAAAAGTTTACTCCATATGCATTTGACAGATTTCAATGAAATTTGGTACTTAGGGATTTTCATCATCACTGATTTCGAATATTAAATTAAATTTCACAAATTCACAATGGCGGACCTAATATGGCGGACGATTTCTTAAAAAATGTCTATATTGTTATGAAGCTTGGTATCCAGAGATTTTCGTCGTCACTGATTTCGAAATTGATATTCCATTTTCAAAAATCAGAATGGCGGACCCAATATGGCGCACGATTTCTTCAAAAATGTATAAATATTTATGAAGCTTGGTATTTACTCCATATGTATTTGACAGATTTCAATGAAATTTGGTAATTAGGGATTTTCGTCGTTACTGAATTCGAATATTAAATTAAATTTCCAAAATTCAAAATGGCGTATACAATATGGCGGAAGATATCTTTTAAAAATGTATAGATAGTTATAAAGCTTGGTATCCAGAGATTTTCGTCGTCACTGGTTTCGAAATTGATATTAAATTTAAAAAAATCAAAACGGCGGATCCAATATGGCGGACGATTTCCTCAAAAATGTATAGATTGTTATGAAGTTTGGAGATTTTCGTCGTCACTCTTTTCGAAAGTGATATTATATTTTCAAAAATTCAAAATGGCGTCCCGAACAATAGGCGTTTTACTTTTAACGCAATGTATTACATTTAGCACCATTTGAACCCATTTTAAATTTTGAAAATTTAATTTCAATTTCGTAATCAAAGATAACGAGGATCTCTGTATACCAAGTTTCATAACAAAATATAATTAAAAACAAGTAAGAAAGTCTAAGTTCGGGCGGAGCAGAACATTAAATACCCGGCGCAAGTATTAAATATATGTTTTTCACCTTTCCGAAAACTCCCGCTACATGGTGGTTTTACCCCTTTTTTAAACATCTTTAATATAAAGTTCAGTTAGATATAATGAGATTAACTTATATAGTCATAACTGGGCGGTATCACTCCCATTTTCCAAAATTCCAAATAATGTTACTTCTTTTCAAGGGATTGCTGTTAGTATCAGTTTTGAGTAAATTAGCGTCCTTAAATTTCGAAATATCCAAGTTTCAAGCATTTCTGAAATTTACCGTTATATGAAAAGCGGCCGTAATTTTAGTCCGATTTCTATAATTTTTTTGCTTTTATGTGGCAAGCACAATAAAAATACCGAGTTTGGTACAAATTGGTAGAACGGTTACCGATCATCAGTGGGCGGTGCCAGGCCCATTTTCCAAAACTTTATCGTAAACGTATTTATTGGTANCTACTATCAAGTGCAGCTGATTTGCCGCTATTTAAACTCGACAGCGTGGTTGTTGTTGTCAATTCTATACATCCATTTGCTTATTTGCTTTTTTGTATAGTTTCAGGCAGGCTCTTCCTAAACTATGTATTTGTCAATGTTATTGTGGCTTGTTAACATTTTATTTTTAATATTTTTATTGAGCTTTGTACCACGATTGTTTATTAGGAAAAATTGAAAAAGCAACAAAGTCTAAGCGGTAGAAGTTATAGCACTATTTCGGAGATCACCACATCTCCTCATCAGACTTCTTTTTTCTAGACTTCAGCAGGGAAGTCTAGAAAGAAGCTGAAGTCTAGAAAAAAGACTACTGTTTAGACTTTGTTGCTTTTTCAATTTTTCCTAATAAACAATCGTGGTACAAAGCTCAATAAAAATATTAAACATGAAATGTTAACAAGCCACAATAACATTGACAAATACATAGTTTAGGAAGAGCCTGCCTGAAACTATACAAAAAAGCAAATAAGCAAATGGATGTATAGAATTGACAACAACAACCACGCTGTCGAGTTTAAATAGCGGCAAATCAGCTGCACTTGATAGNTAAAATATCGCAGTTTTCGTATTTCTCAAAATTACCGCTATATGGGAGGTAGGCGTGGTGATTGTCCGATTTTGCCCATTTTCAATACCGTCCGTCCTACGCCCGAAAGAAGTGCACGTACCAAGTTACGTTAAGATATCTAAATTTTTACTCAAGTTACCGTGTGCACAGACGGACGGACAGACAGTCACCGCTTAATCGATTTCTCTTTTCATTCTGATCATTTATGTATACATTTGTCTATATCTATCTCGATTCGTTTTGCCTGTTACAAACAACCGTTATGTGAACAAAGTTATAATACCCTTGTGCACAAGTGCGCTCGGGTATAAAGAAGTGATCCGTCATATTGGATTCGCTATTTAGATTTTTGAAAATTGAATACCAATTTCGAAACCAGTGACGACGAAAATCTCTGGACACCAAGCTTCATAACTATCTATACATTTTTTAAGATATCTTCCGCCATATTGTATCCGCCATTTTGAGTTTTGAAAATTTGATATCAATTTCGAAAACCCCTGGATACCAAATTTCATTGAAATTTATCAAATACATATGGAGTTAACGGTTTTGTCCTCCAATATTCTTGATTCGTCCCAATAAACGGCTTAAGAAAAAGATGCTCTATTTAATGAAAGGGGAAAAGGGGGGACGAATTCGTGATATTTTTACATAATATGCCATGATTCAATAATACAAAGTTGGATAAATATTAACATTTGTGTCAATCGACTGCCTTGTAAGGTAGCATTTGTATTTTGCATTTGTATTTTGTATAAAAATTGAATTAGATATATAAAGCAGATTCCACTGAAGATAGGTGGTTCACGCTTGCCTGGTTATCAGCTTATCTGGTTACAAATAATTTTTCTGCAGTGTGCATTTTGTTGCTGTACACAACAAAATACACTGCAATACACTACATAAAAATTAATTTTAACCAGATGACCTGATAACCAGGCAAGCGTGAACAACCACATTGAATTGCCTTTTTTATGGTATATTAAACATGCTATATAGATATTAAAAATGAAATAAATGAAAAACGAGAGAATTTTATTCACATAAAATTCTGACCGAAGAAAAATCTTATCGACAATACTCCCAAATATTCAAAATAAACCATGGTTTCATTATCGGGACGTTTATTTCAAGACGGAAATGATTTACGCCTTCTCCAAATAATTATATGCACTGAAAATAGAATCTGCGTAAATATAATGAAAACTTGCGTAAATCTTACGAAATTTTTCGTCATTTTGAGCCACGAAAGTTTTCGTTGATTGTACAAAACCGTTTTCGTACATACTACGAAAATATGAGGCTTCAGATTTTAGTACATTTTACGAATGTATTCGTACTATTTACTAAAGAATTTAGTACTATTTACTAAAGAATTTAGTATTATTTACTAAAGAATTTCGTACTATTTACTAAAAAAATTAGTACTATTTCTTTATGTTTTTACGAAATTTTTGTAAAATGCACAGAAATGATTCGTATATTTAACGAAATCACTTTCGTAAAATCTGCCCTTGTTTCGTAGAATGTGCGATTTTGCTTTCATTCTCCACACTGTAAAAAAACATATTACGAATTATAACACAACACTTTTATTTTGTTTTTATCGTTAATTTTAAGCGTTTTTGTTTAACAAAACGTTTTGCAAAAACGATTAACATTATTGATTAAAATATAATGAAAGTGTTGTGCTATAATTTTAGTCATGTTTTTTATGGTGTTAATAATAAAAGCAATCATACGTTCTACGAAAGAAGAAGGATTTTCTGACTGCCCTGTAGTTTAGAATTAATAAAAAAGGTTATTTTACCTATAATAAAACTTAAGTCTTTTATTTATATGCATACGAATAGGTTCTATACTAAATATTTTTTTATTGCAAAGGCTTCATTCAATAAAGTATATTGATGCAAAGTGTTAAACTATGAGACTCAACAAAACTAAATATAATAAGATATAAAATATGAAAGGATATAAAAAATACTGGTTTTACTTTCTTAAACCTTATAATATTTTTATGTAGAGGCACTTGACAGATCATCGATGTATGTTTCCTTGACGACTATAAATTAAAGGGAAATTATAAGGCGTCTGAAAAGCAAGTTTCAGTGAAAAGTCATACATGTACTTACTTTTAATTACATTAAGTAGTGCTCCTGGCTTAGGCTTGCCGTTGATAGGTAACTGATGAAATTGCCCATTTATCAAGTCCCACATTGCAGCGCAAGGCGCAGCGTAGGCGATGTTAAAAATATTGTATGCTTAAAAGCATAGTATATCCACAGCTTTAATATTAAATTTTGTATTGTTTTTTTATCCAGCAAATCCTTTTTTAAAACGTTTAAAATTATATTTTACGTCTCACAGCAGCCAACAAGTAATTCCGCAATGACACACGATACATAAAAATACGATGAAATATTAAACTGCCGGCAATTGAGTATATTGTACGAAAATATTCGTATGTTGCACGAATTTAAAAAACATGTTTCTGCATTAGTACTTTATACGAAAGTATTAACTAAATTGTACGAATACAGAATTGTAGATTTCGTAAATTTTAAAACCATACATACGTAAATATTACGAATGCCTTCCTACAATATACAAAATTATTCGTACAGAGATTTGTTCAGTGCTTTACGAATGTGTTTCGTAAAATAAACGTAAGAGTTCGTAAATTGTACTGAAAAAATACCTTACGAAAGTCCTTTCGTTATCGTATCGTTCGTGTTCGTATTATGAACGAAAGTTTCGTACATTGTACAAAAACCAACTCTACGAAAGATTTTCGTAGCACTTTTACGAAATTTTATTTTCAGTGTGGGACTTTAATTGAATGAAACTTCTTAATTGAGTTCGGAGATTTGACGCGTTAAATATTTAACGCCACGATCATCAAATCTGTATCGTTCGTTCGATTTTCAAAAATGTGGTGTCAAATTGAAGGGCTTTGTAGCACGATTGTTTATTAGGAAAAAATTGAAAAAGCAACAAAGTCTAAGCGGTAGAAGTTATAGCAGCTACTTCGGAGATCACCACATCTCCCCATCAGACTTATTTTTTCTAGACTTCAGCAGGGATCGAACCTGCGTAATTGGTGTTCAAAGTCAGAAGCGTTAACCACTGAGCTATGTACCTCCCTTTGTTTTACGTGGTTTTAGTTTATTGAAAGGGGTAGCCAGATGTTAGCAAATCAAATTCCAATAATTGAACTCGCAGATATTTGCGTTTAATTTCGTGGAATCGGCAGTACATGTACCGATTCTATTAAGAGAACACGTGGGACGTAAATCATTGTCGTCTTGAAATAAACGTCACGAGAGACGTGAAATATAAAAGTCGCATATAATTATTATGAAAATACATAAATCATTTCCTTCTTAAAATAAACGTCCCACGAGACGAAAACAATAAAAGTCCCACATAATTATTATGACCAGACGTAATTATTTCCGTCTTGAAATAAACGTCCCACGAGATGAAAAAAAATAAAAGTCCCTCATAATTATTATGAGAAGGCGTAAATAATTTTTTGATCTCAAATATTAGGATAATAATATTTTTAGGTCTCTGGNTCGTAAATTGTACTGAAAAAATACCTTACGAAAGTCCTTTCGTTATCGTATCGTTCGTGTTCGTATTATGAACGAAAGTTTCGTACATTGTACAAAAACCAACTCTACGAAAGATTTTCGTAGCACTTTTACGAAATTTTATTTTCAGTGTGGGACTTTAATTGAATGAAACTTCTTAATTGAGTTCGGAGATTTGACGCGTTAAATATTTAACGCCACGATCATCAAATCTGTATCGTTCGTTCGATTTTCAAAAATGTGGTGTCAAATTGAAGGGCTTTGTAGCACGATTGTTTATTAGGAAAAAATTGAAAAAGCAACAAAGTCTAAGCGGTAGAAGTTATAGCAGCTACTTCGGAGATCACCACATCTCCCCATCAGACTTATTTTTTCTAGACTTCAGCAGGGATCGAACCTGCGTAATTGGTGTTCAAAGTCAGAAGCGTTAACCACTGAGCTATGTACCTCCCTTTGTTTTACGTGGTTTTAGTTTATTGAAAGGGGTAGCCAGATGTTAGCAAATCAAATTCCAATAATTGAACTCGCAGATATTTGCGTTTAATTTCGTGGAATCGGCAGTACATGTACCGATTCTATTAAGAGAACACGTGGGACGTAAATCATTGTCGTCTTGAAATAAACGTCACGAGAGACGTGAAATATAAAAGTCGCATATAATTATTATGAAAATACATAAATCATTTCCTTCTTAAAATAAACGTCCCACGAGACGAAAACAATAAAAGTCCCACATAATTATTATGACCAGACGTAATTATTTCCGTCTTGAAATAAACGTCCCACGAGATGAAAAAAAATAAAAGTCCCTCATAATTATTATGAGAAGGCGTAAATAATTTTTTGATCTCAAATATTAGGATAATAATATTTTTAGGTCTCTGGTATAAATTAATCTTTTAAAAATTATTATATTTGTTGCATTTAAAAATTACATGTTCAATATCTTAAATTGAATTACATTTGGTGGACGGACATACAAATGATCCTGACCTGCACAAGAAAAAATCTTTATTAATATTTGCACTTTCACTTTTATGGGGTGGTATACTTGTAAGTATGCAACGGCTGCACTTAACCAAATAAATCGCTGCAGCTGTAATTCCCAGTGGACTTCATCATCCAAACGTGGACGGACACGCAGGGATCCTAGCACGCAAAACTTACTTGCAACGGCTGCACTTGCTGTAAAACGCAGGTTATTGAATAAAAGTATTGAATAACTCCGATACTCTGTAAAGAGATATGTAAATTATTGTTTTAATTCAAAGTAGTTCCATTATTTTTGATTTTTTTGTTGACATATTTACTTGAACTAGCGCAATAAGAAAATCATTTTCCACGAAACAATCGATGAAAATGTCGGCCGTGTTGCCTGTTGAACTTTTTATACGAAGGCAATATTTCTCCTTGTATTTTAGTAGTAGATTCTATAAATCAAAAACGAAAGCAACACAGGCTAAGGCAGAATGATAATATACTAATATAAAAATTTCAAAACTTTTTCAATAAAAAAAGACAATTTATAAAACAGGTATTAAACCCATTTTACCAACAACTACATATATTATTAACAAAAATCGCTAAATAAAGTACATACCTCACGCCGCACTTTCCATGTTAACCTATTGTTTTTAAGAATAAAATGACAAGTGAAACTATTTTATCATCGCTTCAAACAAAAAATTATTAAATTCGACGCAAGATAGAAAACCCAACTTTGCGCTTCTGCTTAAGCTGCTGCGTTGCATTAAAAGTAAAAATTTATGTTACATTGTGGACTAGTTTATAAGGAGTATTGGAAAGGTATGTGTGATTAGATTTAAGTACTTTTGTTTTTCTATTTTTGTCGTCGTAATTGGTCACATTTTCCTTATCTACGATGATGAAATTTCTCATGTAAAAGTAAACAAAGCCGAATGGGAGGATAAAATAAACTGTAAATAGTAAATTTTCTCAGTAATCAAGTTTTTGACAGGAAACGCGGTTTTATTGTGTCAAATTGCGAAATATATGATTTATAAAAATAATTAATAGCGAAAATGTTAAAAAACGGCGATTTTTGCGAAAGTATTAGCAAATTTAAGTGCATCTAAGGTTTCTGAGGCGCTGTTTCCTTTTACTTGAGAATTGCCAAAATCGGCAAATCCCAATTAGCTGTTTCTGGAACGTGCCACATTTGCTCGCTACTTCGGGATGTGATAAAAAGAAAAGCTGGCAGCACTCCGCAAGGTTGCAGAAATCTCTTAAAATATGTTCGAAAAATATCTAAATATGGAAGGAACTGCTTTACACTATCAAGAAAAAGAATTGCCGAAACTCAACGCAATTTTTAGCAACTTCAATCTTGCACTTTATTATACTAAAATTAACTTTTTTTAGAGTACAATTGCCATTTAGGTAAAACCTTGCAGACTTTTTTTAATTTTTGTACAAAGTTCCCAGAGATCTACCACGTTTTTTTTTGTAAATCTACCACATTTTTTTACAGATTCTACCACACAGATTTTTTTAAAGTCCGATCACTATTACCAAGGACTGCTATTCGTACTCGCTGCCATTCAGGGCCGCCACCACCATCACCGTCACCACTAGGGCCCGGACCGTCGCTCTCATTACCTCGGCTGCTACTGCTACTGCCGCCCCAAGGCTGACATTTCTACCGAGGACCGCCCGCCAGCAACACAGAGGACCGCGATTCGTACTCACTGTCATCCAGGGCCGCCGCAATCATCATCATCACCACTAGGGCCCGGTCCGCTGCTCTTATCACCGCTACTGCCGCCCCAGGCCGAAGCTACAACCGAGGGCCGCCCGCCATCATCACCGTGGACTGCGAACGCTAACTATCGCCAACAAGGGCCGCTGCTACTGTCATCACTACTGGGGCCGCCGTTACCACCCGTAACGAGTACGGGAATCGTTACTGCGAACGTCAACCATCGCACAGTGGTCAATAAATGGAATTTAATGTTCATAATTCACTGGAGCCTTCATATCTCAACCGATTTGATTAATTATTTTTTTAAATGAAAGCTAATAAAATTTGCAAGAGAATAGTTGAGCCCAATTTTCGAATTTTTATTTGTTTGTATTAAATTTTTTAGTGCAAAGTGCAAAAATTGCGCCAATTTTGAAGAAGACCGATTCTCCTGTTCCAGCTAATAAAAGTTTCATAATAAAAACTAGTTAAAAACAATTGTAGGGTTCTCCTAAAACCAAAAAAAATTAAAAAGTAATAATTTGAAATGATATAAAAAAAATGTTACCAAAAGTATTTTTTTTTGTTTTTAGTTTTTATAAAAATTTTGGGTATGCAGTTTTATAGATTACTAAATTTTAGTATAATAAAGTGCAAGTTGTAAGTCGCTAAGAGTTCGCGTTGATTTTTAATAACATAACAAACGCTTTTATTTCCCATTTAGCATGCAGATGTGCTCGAAATGTTAGCGAAAAAATTATTAAAAATCAATGCGAGCTCTTAGCGACTTGCAACTTGCACTTTATTATACTAAAATTTAGTAATCTATAAAACTGCATACCCACAATTTTTATAAAAACTAAAAAAAAAAAATACTTTTGGTAACATTTTTTTTATAACATTTCAAATTATTACTTTTTAATTTTTTTTTGTTTTAGGAGAACCCTACAATTGTTTTTAACTAGTTTTTATTATGAAACTTTTATTAGCTGGAACAGGAGAATCGGTCTTCTTCAAAATTGGCGCAATTTCTGCATTTTGCACTAAAAAATTTAATACAAACAAATAAAAATTCGTAAATTGGGCTCAACTATTATCTTGCAAATTTTATTAGCTTTCATTTAAAAAAATAATTAATCAAATCGGTTGAGAAATGAAGGGTCCAGTGAATTATGAACATTAAATTCCATTTATTGACCACTGTGCATCGCCGTCCGAGACCGCTGTCACCGTCGTAGTTAAAAGGGGCCACATTCGCCCTCACCACAATCAGGTTCGCATACACCACCACTGCGGGAGGTCGCTGCCGCCCTTATGGGCCACTGCCAACGTCACCGCTGAGGCCGCCACCACTGCAGGCTGTCATCGCAGTCGCCGTCACGACCACCGCGGCTGCTCTTATTGCCAAGCTCTTCGCTACGACTTAAGGCTCCGTTATGCATACTTGGCATTGCTTGAGCGTTGTCACATAAGGAATCTGTTAAATGAGCTTCGCGTGTGAGCGGTTACCCAACGCACAGCATTACATACGTAAAAGTCTGTTGGTTTTTGATTTCTACGTAAAAATGGTATAGCAGTGCATGCAATGCCAAGTATGCATAACAAAGCCTTAACGTGTACCACTGCCAATCTTGCTGTCACCAGTAGCGCTCCCGTCGCCATACAAATACCCGCCAAATAATCTCCAACACCGACTGCCGACTCTCTCTTTATCTCCCTCTCTCCCCTGCACGACAAGTTGCCGTTATTCTAGATAGCCGCGTGTGTGTGTGGGTGTGTTCGACTTAATACACAAATCATTAGTTGTGTTTTTTTATAAATTATCATGTACATGGATAATCATAATTTCCAATTAATCGAATAATTGAGTTATTTACTTTATGATTAATTAAAATTTTGAGTAATCAATTAATCGCACAGCCCTATGTGGTATCATAAATATTTGTTAGAAAAAAAACTTACTTACCTATCATAAAGTCAGAATGGCGTAAGTTTTACTGCGTTCAATCACTTTTTCTGATATTTTAGTCTTCCCCTCAATTTTACTCGCTATGATTCTTTTATTCTCTGGCTGCTAGTACTTACTGGAAAATTTTATGAATAGACCTATTATGACAGAAACTTTTTCTTTATATAAGAGTTTCGTTTTTAATAAACACCACGTATTTACTTAAATAAGGTAGAAAAAGATGACTATATTTTTATGCACAAAAATTCAAAACTCCAAGTAAATAGAGTGTGGTATTTCGATATAATTGTAGTGCAGTACCGTATCTTGACAAAAATGCATAAAAAATGTCAAATGTCTGATACCAAATGTACATTCTTATTTCCTACTTACATAAGGCGGCCACGTCTTTGTTAAAGTAATGGAGATTCGGCAGGGAAGTGATAAGGACCGCCAGGTGAAGAATACCTTAACGCAATACCTTACCAGCAACTTACACTTCACGCCACTGACGAATCTCCCTTACTTTAACAAAGACGTGGCCGCCTTATGTAAGTAGGAATTTAGAATGTACATTTGGTATCAGACATACTTCTAAACCGCTTTACAAAGTAAGTTACGTGTAATGCAGAGCAGTCGCTCGGAGAAGTTCGTTGCTTGGAAATAACTTCGACTGCACGTTATTTTGCAACTGACAACGTAATGTGTCGTCGGAGGTGTTCATTTTGCGCTTTACTAGTAGATGACATTGGCCATGATGACAATTTTGGTACTAAAAACTGAAAGAAAACATGGCTTACCTCGTAAGGTGCTTACCTATTTTCCCAGTGGGTTTGTTGCGTACACACATGCTGATACAAAAATATTGCGCTTGTATTTTGGGAGCTCTGTCAACGCTGTACACCAGGGATGATAAATGAGTTTTATAATTTTGTACCACATGGCTAACAAAAATGTAGATACTAAATTAACAGAAAAAGTACCAGTATTTAACAGACCATGCACACATAGTTATATGATTTAAATTAGATACAATTCTTTGTATAAAAATTATTTGCTGAAAACACATAAGCAAAACATGATATAAAACGGGGCGTAACGAAGATGGAAGAGATATTTATTTATATATGAATGGTTTAAAAAAGCCATCGAAACCCCAAGTTTCCAATACAATTGACAAATGAATATATCAAGTTAACCCCAAAATTTTCTAACAAAAAAACAGTTGCATTTAATGGAATCGAATTTTCACAAAAATTTTTTGCAAAAAAATTACCTTTATGGAAATAAACAAGTTAATAGCAGTGTTCGCGTATCCAGAATTATCTGAAACAAAAGAAAATAGGGCCTTTTGAATTATTTATTGCAGATTTTATAATTATTGCTGGTATACAGTGATAAACAGAGTAAAGCTATTGAGCACAGGTTGTGTTGAGTTTATTGACGAAGAATACGTCTCACGTTTCGATATGGAGGCAATGCTCAAATAATATAGTTGTAATTTTTAGAGCTTCACGAAAACGCTTATTGCACGAGAACTAATGAAACGATTTCAAAGAAAGGTGCGGCGTTTCAAAGATAAAATTCCGAACCTATCGAAAGATTAATTTTTTTACTTAATTTACTATTAATCCCAGTTTTCTTATTTTAGTGTGTGTCAAATGATTGCCGTATACAATTTTTCGATTGTATATATTTTTCCCTAAAATATACCGAACTAGATAAAAATGTTGAAATGTTTTGAACGAATTTTTCAGTTGTTAGTTGAAATAATTTTAAAGGCACATTTATAGCCAAATGTAATTATTTTTTTGGAACAAGGATTTGTAAGAGTCTCTTATTTTGGAATGCGTCATGATGTGGTACCGCAAATAATTTTGAGAAAAATAACTCATTCATTTTGAGATAATTCATTTATATGTAAAAAAACATTTTTCCTATAAAAAAGTATCCAATAGTAAAAAAAACTCCAAATCGGGGACAATGGACCAAGTGGATAATAAATGGGTATGCTGCTTCGCACATTGCAAGTTTTTCCAAATTTTGTCCCCCCGTTATTTTGTCTCTTTGATAGCGTGTGCTCAGAATTTTTGCTGCTGGATAATTTTGTCGGGAGAATACGAAAACACTTCTAGATCCATTCAATATCTTGCAAGTTTTTATTGGAAATTCGTTCAATAACCCGAAAAATTTGCAAGAGGGCGAATTCGAAAGCGAAACAACCCGACAGAGCTGCAAACTGTTGCAAATAAAAATTTTACTAGCAACAATTGAATTGAGCAACTAATAAAATAATGTAAACATTTTTTTTTTTTTTAAACAAGCTTTTATTTAACCTGTACAATCAAGGGAATAAAATGAAGTAGTGTAACAAAGAATTTTTTAGCAAGAAAATTTTGTCAAAACTGCACTAAAATTAATAAAATAAAATAAGTTAAGGTCTCGTTAAAGTTACTAATAGCCATATAGTGAAAGGAGTTATTCAAACTCTAATGAAAATTACTAACAATTTGTACTAATTTACTTCGTTTTTAAAAAAGCTTGTCGGCGAATTCAGCGTACATGCATAATTGGTTAGGTATGTATGTATATGTATGTATGCAGATATTTAAATGCCGGTTTGCTATTCGCGCGACAAGCTTTTTTAAAAACGAAGTAAATTAGTACAAATTGTTAGTAATTTTCATTAGAGTTTGAATAACTCCTTTCACTAAATGGCTTTTAGTAACTTTAACGAGACCTTAACTTATTTTATTTTATTCATTTTAGTGCAGTTTTGACAAAATTTTCTTGCTAAAAAATCTTTTGTTACACTACTTCATTTTATTCCTTTGATTGTACAGGTTGAATAAAAGCTTGTTTTTAAAAAATATTTTTTTTACATTATTTTATTATCCTTCCCATTTAGCAATAAAATAACAACCACATTTCTAAAACAAAAGTGCAATGCCAAAATAAGATAAACCAGTTGAATAACCTTTAGAAATTAGAAAATTTGAGTTGAGTAAAAGAAGTACACGCAAAGGATTTCACAAATATGTATTGAAATATTACCATTTTTCGAAAATGCCATTTTGGCACTTTGCGGCAAATTGAAAAAATAAATGCCATTTGATGTAAAATAGGGCCAAAAATGGCACGGTTTGAGCCAGGTTGGCAGCCCTGGCGGCTGAGAATACCTCAGCCTTCGACAAAACCCACCTCATATCTCGAAATACAAAGCACTTACTATACTTATTCTCTCAACTAATAAAATCCACAAAAAAAAAGAGATTTTTTTGATTTTTGGCTGTCGACCCCTAAAAATGAAAGACTTGATCGAAAAATAGATTTTGTTTCTGATGATACTGTTAAGATCTACCTTGCATTTCGGAAATAAATACTCAAACATATTACAATTTAATTCACTATGCACATATATGTAAATGCAAATGATAACTCTTTAATTTACAAAACTGTTTAGCCCACACTTTAAATACAAACATTTCCAAAATATTTATAGAACTATGAACTTATAAAAATACCACTAACTGCTTTTAAAAATATATATTTATTACGCCAATTTTCCACCGAAGAACACCAACAATTAAAAATTTGCTCACACCAAACTGACTGACGCGACGATTTCACAACAAATAAATGTTTACTGCTATTTGATGAGAAAAACGATTATAAGTGTGTAAAATCAAACATTATATGAGTTTTTAGACACTTCGTGCATAAAATTTAGACAGTTTGGTTGTAAACGTAAATATTACTAATTTTTTATAAGAATATTAGACATTTTTTTGTTTTTCACATAAAATGCCCATTTTTGGACACCAAAATAATTTAAACATGAATTTACTCCTATTGTTGCACTCATAAAGGTTACAATGTTTTGTTTTAAAGACTTGCATTAATCAAGGAGTTACACGTAATGCGGGTTGCGGTTACCGTGTACGCACTGTAAATATTTTTCATCGGATAAACAGAAATTAAGTTACGAACAATTATAAGGCTCAACCTATGAAAAACGCCTCTTTAGACATTAAGTCCAGATTTGAGGGGGTATTCAAAATTCTCAGTAAGCGTATTTTTTGTGCTTCATTTGATCTATAGCTCTAGCCAGACAGTGTTATTATCCCGGCGAAATCCTTGATGGTGGTACCAGGAGGGGAACGGTACATGACGATAAGAGGTTTAGTCTGGGCTAAGGTCTCACACTGACGGGGTTAGGCTTTTGCTGCTTCTTCCTCGGAAAAAACACATGTGCAGTAATAAGTCAATTATTTAAATAGGCGAATAGCTTTATACCTATCAACTTTTATGAACTTCTATTTGTTTTTGTACAACACATATCTACGATTTCAATAATTTTAAGCTATAATTACCATTTTTTAAGTAATAATTATTGGATTTGGAAAAAAAATTGTATAGGAGGCCCCCACCCCTAAATTGCGTTCTGGCTACGCCCATGTCCCGGGATCCTGGGATTACCAATTTAAGATCCCGAAGTCCCGGGATTCGCAAAATGGTTCGGGATTGGATGCCTTAGTATTTGCACATTTCGATGCATTTGTAAATTCACAACATTAAAATGCAAACGGTTGCCGTGGTAGCAAGCATAAAATTAGCAAATGCAATTCCAAATACAAATCCAAGACCATTTTCACAATATCCTGAACAGCCCTAATATATTTTCACGATTAAAAAAGATTTTGAGAGAAAATAATGTTCGACCCACTGTATGTAAGAACGTACATACATATAATATAGAAAGTCTTATCTCACATTATCGCTGAAATACAAAAAGCCGTAACTGACTAAAAATTCAAAATTAACTTTTTGATTATTATGATGAATTTCATCGAATTCAAAGTCCCGTAAAATCGCTTTATGCAATACAAATTTTTAGTTAGTTACGGTTTTTTTTAGTTATATTAAAGTAAGGATATGTATTTGAATCTATTTCAATTGCTAATAAATAGTGAAAATCTGCGTATTGTAAAAAAATGCAAATTTATTGAAAATCTAATTAACGCGCAAAAATAGAATAGACGAATATTTTAAATTGCGGATAATAGAAAAAGGCATGATACAAAAAATAAGGTAGTTTCAATAAACGACTTTTTTCATAAATTGTGAGTATACTCAACGGCCTTGCCACTTTGATAATATTAAAACAATAAATCGGAGTATTTTCTTTCCCATATTTATACCAATGTAATAACATTTCAAATCAAAAACCATTATCAGTGCTTGGTACTTTCTTTTACTTACGTGGTTCGCACCTTTTTTTTATTAAAAATATTTAAAATGTAAACTGTTAAAGGAGACTTCATCGTAATTGTTCTTTTCATTTTGTAATAAAAACCACGCGCGTATTATTCTGTTATTTTTTGTTTTCATATTTTGAATGCAATCTTGCGATTTAAAAATCGAATTCTGAAAAAATGTTCTTCCCAAATGAAACCTTTTTATATTTGCAAAAAATTAGGCTTTGTGATTAGCGCATCATCAATAAATTTCACAAATTTTTAATTTATGCAAAACACCTGAAGTCGGCTTGAACGCCCTCCGATAAACAACTAACAGATCGTCGCTTAAAGTACAAAACCGTGTACCAACAAAATGCACAACTGCGTATGTGAGGTTGCATACATTATTTTGTAGAGAGTAAAAACACTCATATTTCAAAATGGTTCTCTTTTTTTACAAAGAAATCGCATTTCAGGACGAATGGATAATGGATTGAGCCAAGAGCTTGTGTGAGCAAATCCAATTTTTAGCAAAAAATGTCAGTTACGCGGTTTTGCAGAACGACGATACGCGGTTTTGTACTTTAAGCGACGATATGTAAGTATACACTTTCTTCATGCTTTCTGAAACCTAGTCGTCAACCCCATTTTCGAAATCATGTAGCCGTCATAAATTTCTAGTTCATCATTTCTAGTTAAATGAAACTACCTTCTTTTTTGTATCATGGAAAAAAGTATCTCTCTGGCTAGTAAAACAAAAAAGTTGCTTGTCATTGTTATTGTGGTGTATTATTATTTATTCTAACAGTGCTACTGCGCTTTATACCACGATTTTGTTTTTAGGAAAAATGGAAAAGCAACAAGGTCTAAGCGGTAAAAGTTATAGGCCCGTAGTTATAGTCGAAAGTTAAAACCTCTTCTAGCTAAAATTAATCTTTAAGTTTAGAGCAGGCTTTAAGTTTTAGTCAGTTATAGACATGTTAGAGGCAGGTTTTTGCTAGATTGACACAAAACAGGGCCATTAATATAAAATTAAAAAAGTAACCAATCGGCATTAGGAAAACTTTGTTATTTTAGCAAGTTCACTCTGTGTCAACTGACTTTTATAAATAATGTTGAAAACGGCACAGCAAACTGTAAGTAAATAACAAATTTTTGTAAAATATAATTCATTAACGTAAATAATTTAATTTTTATAGGAAGTGAAAAGAATTCGTGAAGTTAATTGGACTGCTGCTGAAAAGACCTGCTTGCGGTCCTCCTCTTTCATCTTTCAAGGATCTTGGCGTTGCTTGTATGTTTTCCTATTTCTGGTTGCGATTGTATCATCCAAAATCGCAAAATCTCGAAATATCCTTTGATTGGGAAGCATATTCTTCAAATTAAGACCACTTTTGTATTTTCTCCGTAAATTTTGACAGGACAACGTCTACTTAGAGTACGCTTTTAAGATTTCAAAACCTCTTCAACCTCATTTTAAATTTTAAACGCCGTTTTAAAGTTAAAAGGTCTTTTAAGTTGACTATGACAGTGTTAAAAGAGTGTTTATCTTAATATACAGTTTTAAATGTTAAAACCTGCCTCTAACTTGTCTATAACTACGGGCGATAGTTTATTGAGCTACCAGAGTGAGATTTGCAGTCATCGTGAAAGTAGGGATTTACGAAAGTTTAACTTGACACGAAACGAAAACGAAATCACTGATGTGTCATGCCATTGACAAGAAGGGCATCCTAAGAGTTTTAGTGGTACATTTTTAGTTGGATCATATATAGTAGAAAGGTATACGTTATAGATAAAGATGTTTATGAAATAAGTATGTATGTGTATGTAAAAGTATTTAACATTTCAATTTTTATATTGTTTTTTAATACCGTTTCTTTGTGTTGCGGAAGTGGTAAACTGCTGAATTACATTTCCATAATTATATTTGAAATCGATAACATGCAAACAAATCTACATACATACATACATAGAAACACATGTATCTAAGAACGAATATTTTTAATTAGCATGTCTTACTTTTATATTTACTTTTCTATATTTATATGTAAACATAAATACATACATACATACGTACTTTTGTTGTATTCACCTGAGTGCGTGTCAATAGAAGTCATACGATGTTGGAGCTGCTTCAAGGTTACGCGAATCCATAAATTCTCGCACAAGATTGATTTTCGTTATCAATTTACATACATACATATACATATGCATACATAGTAGTTACTATCTATGTATATAAAGTATGTAAATACGCTGAAAGAAAGATTGGCCCAATTGCTCGAAAAATATAGTCGTTGGTATAGTAGTTTTGTATCTAGACCAAAGATAGTCCAAAAATTTAAAACAATGTAACGTAAAACTGGTGAGTTGTACTAAAAGTGGTCCGAATGTAATGTATAAGGTATGAGTTTTGTTCTAAAATTAGTTACAATGTCATGCAGTAGCGCGTATGATTTACGATTTACAAAAAAATACGAACTAGTAATTGTAATTTTTATTTCGATAAAAATTGCGCCATTTTTCCCCAATAACTAAATTTTTATAATAAGGGTTGAGTTTTTTACTTTTAAAAATTCGTGAGATTTTTGATTTCCTTTCATTTAATAGCTACGTATGTAGCTGACTGTGACTGTGAATAAACATTTTGTTAGGGTTTCATAAATGCCAGTAAAAAAAATTCGCCACAACTGAAATTGTTTGTATTATTTTTTGCTAATTTAATATTTTTTAGACAAAAACTTCGCACGGATCAGTGCTGCCATTTTAGCGATTTTTCCACTAGATCTAACGACTTTAATTTATACTTAGCAGTAATTTTAGTGATTATTTAGGAGCTTTTAACTAGTTTTTAGCGATTTTATTTATAATCATCGCAATTTTTTACATTTACTGTTGCACTGCAAAAAATCGATGAGACTGAAACGCTGTTTGTTATTACTATTTTTTTTAACGTTTAACTTTATTCGAATTTTCAACATTACATCAAAGGCTTGTATTTAATTTGACACCACATGTAAATATGATTCATTAACTTTTTTTTGTAAATATATGCAGGAATGGGTTTAAACATGCAAATAAATGTTGAATTGACTCCATATTACAAATTCCAACAAGCTCAACAGTCACGAAAATGAAGACGACATTCTTATGACGAAGGTTAGGATTTTAAGGCATTTGCCTATTTTGTCTGCTTGGTTGTACCTGAAAACAAGTGTATACTTTTGTTTTGTTCTTATTGCCATTGTGGGTATAGTTTGTCAGTGTCAGCTTTTTGCTTTTGTGCTGCCACTACCACCTTATATGAATTCGCCTTTGGTTGTGAGTCTCTTGTGAGTGACGTTTGAAATTTTGAAATTTGTGGATGTATTTTATTTGCCAAATATTTGCGAATATATAAAATGCCTAAGGACGCAAGTTATAATTCCGTGAAAATCCTCGGCTATATAGAAGAATTGGGGAAAACATACTTTTGACTGATGTTGAATAAAAGTAAATCACGACGAAACAGACCAAAACCCATTACTTAATTGTTAAATAACGACAAATTGAACGAGCTTTGAAGTGGAGTTTAGTATGCCTGAGTTCCAAGTTGCTATATTGCATCAGCCTCTTTTATTTCTAAACTATAACTGATGGAATTGGGACTTAGTTGCGCAAATTGGTAATTTTCATCAATTATAGTTTAGAAATAAAAAAGGCGGATCCTTTGCTATATACCAACTTGGAACTCAGCCTATCTGTAGATGATTAGTTCCTTCAAATCAATGCTTGGCGATAATAAAATGCAATTAGTGGTATTGTGCTACTATGATAGCACAGCCGCACGCTCCACGTTTTTCGTTTTCACTCTCACACTCATAATTTAACAAAAACTTGCTAATAAAAGGTTAAAGAATAACACTTAGAAAAAGACCAATACAAGAATGAAAGCAAGGGTGAGTACGTACATAGATAAAGAACAGGCTAAAGGCAAAGGTCAAAATAAAAACAAAAACAAAGATGCGTAAAGGTAAATGAAACAAGTAAGAATGTCTAAGTTCGGGCGAAGCCGAACATTAAATACCCGGCGCAAGTATTAAATATATGTTTTCCACCTTTCCGAAAACTGCCACTACATTGTAAGCCGGGGTGCTTTTACCCCTATTTTAAACAACTTCGATAGAACGCTCAGTTAGACATAATGAGATAAACTTATATAGTCATATGTGGGCGATATCACGCCCATTTTCCAAAATTCCAAACAATGTTACTTCTTTTCAAGGGATTGTTGTTAGTATCAATTTTGAGTAAATCAGCGTCCTTAAATTTCGAAATATTGAAGTTTCAAGCATTTCTGAAATTTACCGTTATTTGAAAATCGGCTGTAATCTTAGTCCGATTTCAATAATTTTCAACGCCCATTTTCCAAAATTTTACCATAAATGCATTTCTTGGTAAAGAATTGTTGCAAGCATCAATTTTAAATACTTAAATTAGCTTTAATATTTACTGATTTATCGAGTATTTCGTATTTCTCTAAATTACCGTTATATGGGATGTGGGCGTGGTTATTGTCCGATTTTAAAAATTTTCGGCCATTTGGTATGTTGTACCAAGGCCAGCAACTGTGGCAAGTTTGGAAGAAATTTGAGCAGCGGCTACCAAGATATACACATGTAACCATAAGTGGGCGTGGCCACGCCCATTTTCCAAAAATTTATAATTTTATTATTTTTCGTCTAAAAATTATTGTAAATATCAATTTTGAGTGAATAATCTTCAGTAGTTACTAAAATATCTGTTTTCGTATTTCTGAAAATTACAGTTATATGGGAGGGAGGCGTGGTTATTGTCCGATTTTTCCCATTTTCTATACCATCCGTCCTACGCCCGGAAGAAGTGCACATACCAAGTTTCGTTAAGATTTCTCATTTTTTACTCGAGTTATCATGTGCACAGACGGACGGACGGACAGACAGTCACCGCTTAATCGATTTCTCTTTTCATTCTGATCATTTATGTATACCCAAGAATGATAGAATACAAGATTGCGCCGATCAGAGAGGATTTTTGAGAATAACTTTTGTGTGACGTCACACTGGTGCAATTGCGAGAGAGAAATGCCAAAACGTGAGCAAGAATGGAAGAAGAAGAAAAAATGTTGCAAGGAAAACGTAAAGAACTTGCACAAGTGTGACGTCATGCAAACAACGATTCTGTCAAATTCGTTAAGAGAGGAATAGCGGTCCGAGATCGGCGCAACCTTTGTATTCTCTCAATCGTGATGTATACATTTGCCTATATCTATCTCGATTCATTTTGCCTGTTACAAACAACCGTTATGTGAACAAAGTTATAATACCCTTGTGCACAAGTGCGTTTGAGTAATCAATTAACGTAATGCGTAACTTACTTTGTAAAGCGGCTCAGAGGTATGTCTGATACCAAATGTACATTCTTAATTCCTACTTACATAAGGCGGCCACGTCTTTGTTAAAGTAATGGAGATTCGGCAGGGAAGTGATAAGGACCGCCAGGTGAAGGGCAATACCTTACCAGCAACTTACACTTCACCCGGCTGTCCTTACCACGTCACTGACGAATCTCCCTTACTTTAACAAAGACGTGGCCGCCTTATGTAAGTAGGAATTTAGAATGTACATTTGGTATCAGACATACTTCTGAGCCGCTTTACAAAGTAAGTTACGTGTAATGCAGAGCAGTCGCTCGGAGAAGTTCGTTGCTTGGAAATAACTTCGACTGCACGTTATTTTGCAACTGACAACGTAATGTGTCGTCGGAGGTGTTCATTTTGCGCTTTACTAGTAGATGACATTGGCCATGATGACAATTTTGGTACTAAAAACTGAAAGAAAACATGGCTTACCTCGTAAGGTGCTTACCTATTTTCCCAGTGGGTTTGTTGCGTACACACATGCTGATACAAAAATATTGCGCTTGTATTTTGGGAGCTCTGTCAACGCTGTACACCAGGGATGATAAATGAGTTTTATAATTTTGTACCACATGGCTAACAAAAATGTAGATACTAAATTAATAGAAAAAGTACCAGTATTTAACAGACCATGCACACATAGTTATATGATTTAAATTAGATACAATTCTTTGTATAAAAATTATTTGCTGAAAACACATAAGCAAAACATGATATAAAACGGGGCGTAACGAAGATGGAAGAGATATTTATTTATAAATGAATGGTTTAAAAAAGCCATCGAAACCCCAAGTTTCCAATACAATTGACAAATGAATATATCAAGTTAACCCCAAAATTTTCTAACAAAAAAACAGTTGCATTTAATGGAATCGAATTTTCACAAAAATTTTTTGCAAAAAAATTACCTTTATGGAAATAAACAAGTTAATAGCAGTGTTCGCGTATCCAGAATTATCTGAAACAAAAGAAAATAGGGCCTTTTGAATTATTTATTGCAGATTTTATAATTATTGCTGGTATACAGTGATAAACAGAGTAAAGCTATTGAGCACAGGTTGTGTTGAGTTTATTGACGAAGAATACGTCTCACGTTTCGATATGGAGGCAATGCTCAAATAATATAGTTGTAATTTTTAGAGCTTCACGAAAACGCTTATTGCACGAGAACTAATGAAACGATTTCAAAGAAAGGTGCGGCGTTTCAAAGATAAAATTCCGAACCTATCGAAAGATTAATTTTTTTACTTAATTTACTATTAATCCCAGTTTTCTTATTTTAGTGTGTGTCAACTGATTGCCGTATACAATTTTTCGATTGTATATATTTTTCCCTAAAATATACCGAACTAGATAAAAATGTTGAAATGTTTTGATCGAATTTTTCAGTTGTTAGTTGAACAGAAAATTGGATAATTTTAAAGGCACATTTATAGCCAAATGTAATTATTTTTTTGGAAC
>NW_016163216.1:0-37819 GCF_001687245.7 Rhagoletis zephyria | reverse complement strand
AAATTAATATACCCTTGTGCACAAGTGCGCTCGGGTATAAAAATGTACGGCAAAACAAAAGTGCTAAATAAAATAAAATCAAGCGAATAGTTCGCGATTGAAGCAACAGGCTCCAGTGACGTATATATATAAATTATAAATTCCTGCACGTCTGAAATAGTTCTGCAAAGCGCATTTTATCGGGCTGAAGAAGATACATATGTACATATTTAGAAAATTAAAGCTTGGATGCAATTTTTTTTATGTACGTTCTCAACACAATTCCCTATTATAAAATATGAATTACAAAATAAAACAAAAAGTTCAATAAAGGTTTTTTTACAATTGATTCATTTTTTATTTAGCCGGAAAGTTATTAAATTTTTGATTTATTTCAATATTAATAGCGATGTCTCAAACACGTGTATTTGTTGCATTTCTCTTAAATTTTTTCTACTTGACGCGCTTACGGCGAGCGAAATTAGTAATCGTCTGATGCTACGATGACGCATCGTCAGAATCGCCATCGTGTGAGTGATTATGCGATTCCAAAAAAGTATCGCTGTACTCACAAAAAGATTACTAGTACTCGTACGCATACGATGCCGGAATCACTCGTACAGGTCTCTAGTACATACGCACATATTTATGTACGTATATACATCTTTAAGAAGGCATTTGATACGAAGAAATATCCGTCTACTCGCTAATGCGTTTTCTCAAATAATAATTTCCTTACATCAACTACCACGAAACGGCCACAAATCCACAAAAATGCGTCTATGAAGCAACAACAAAAGCGATAAGCATCATTTATTAAGTGTAAACTTCCGCACGATAATCTCAAGTGCATTTTTGAAATATTTAAACATATAAGTGGAGTATTAAGAAAAATCTTAAATGGATGGGCGAACGCAATCGAACCGCACGCGCTCTTAATGGTTTTCTCAAACCAACATGCACACAAACACACGCACACACACAAAATAACATACTCATACACTGTGCCACATATCGAGCCCTAACCGCTAAAATAACGTAAGCGACATTTTTTTCAAAATTTTATTTTTGATGCAGAAATGCATCTAGATGCTCTAGGAATATTTCTGCATCAAAAAGAAAATTTTGGAAAAAATGTCGCTTACGTTATTTTGGCGGTTAGGGCTCGATATGACAACGAATTAAGTAAAAATGTATGTGAATCTATCTACATACATACATACATACATACATGCATATGTACNCAGTTATTTGGTTCTTGTCGATTTTTCTTCTTCTCTCTTTCTTTGCTTTGCTCTCTTTATGACAGCAACGCAGCTACTCGTCTCCGTGGTCGTGGTCGCGGGCGTGTGCGTGCGCTGCAGACTGCAGTTGTGAGCTACGTTGCGATTATGAGTTGCTGGTGATTGCAAGTGCAACGCTACATTTTGATGATGAGTTCTTATTTTTTTCCAGCTGCGGTATTATTTACCGTGAAGTACTTCCAGTCCGTGGCATACAATGTAGCTTGCCACGCACTCAACTATTCTTCTACTTGAATCTGTGTGCTTTACTTAGTAGATAAATGTGAATGTGTATGAAATTATCTACTTAGAAGTTCGCCATCTGCCAGGTTGGTTTTATGAACTCTAAAATAAGCATTAAGTGGAGGGCAAAAGTTCACTGCGTCTTAACTGTAATGGCAAATAGGAGAACTGGGGAAGACGTAGAGGGAGTAGCAGAACTAAAGATTGAATAGAGTTAACAGAATGTGACCGCATAATCAAGGCTAAGAAGTTCTAAATTTAAAGCAAAGAACTTGCTTTTGAACAAACACAACTGAAGCCGTTTTCAATCGGTTGTCATAACAATGAGTCGCCCACATATTCGCCGTTCAATTTGTGACCAACGTCCGTTAATATTTTTTCAACTCTCTACAGCTGCTTAATTTGAGCGAAATGAATAATTTTGTACCATTATTAACATATTTATGCTGATCTTTTTTTTATATAAGCATTTCACTGTATTTTTTTTTTGTTCTTTTGATACACGGCAGGACACAGGACATGTCACAACGGCACATGTTACATGTCCTGCGTCCATTTGTTTCCTTTTGCATGGAATATTTTTATTTTTTCATCATTTATTCGATGTCAGCGTACATATTTGTCAGCGTCATTGTCACTACGCCTTGTCAGTTTTATTTCGGATATTTTATTCTTATTTTTTATGACATTTTGCCATTATTCTTTTTTGGTCTTCTTCCTGCTTACTTAATAAAAAATAATTTCATCGTGCCATTTTTATACCTTTCATGAGCATGAAATGGTATTATATCTTTGGTCCGATGTTTGTAAGTACCAGAACAAAAAGAGATAGACCCATGAAAATGTATACTTATATGATCAGAACGTCGAGCTGAGTTGATTTAGCCATGTCCGTCTGTCCGTCTGTCTGTCTGTTTGTATGCAATCTAGTCTCTCAGTTTTCGAGATATCCAGATCAAATTTGGTAGGTGGGTGTATTTTTATAATGTATTAATCATTTGTCGGAACCGGAAGAATCGGACCACTATAACATATAGCTCCCATACAACTGATTGTTCAGATATGAGATTTTTCATTATAACTTCTCCATTTATGCAGCTACGAACATGAAATTTTGCAATACTTGCACCCATTATCAACAGAATACTTACAGTGAAAATTACAAAGATCGGGTAACTATAACCTATAGCTCCCATACAACTGATTGTTCAGATATGAGATTTTTCGTTATAATTCATCCATTTATGTAGCTAGGATCATGAAATTTCGCGCTGTTTTCACTCATTATCAACAGAAGACTTACAGCGAAAATAACAAAGATCGAGTCACTATAACCTGCAGCCCCCATACAACTGATTTTTCAGATATGAGGTCTTTTATCAAAACTCCTCCATTTATGCAGCTAGGAACATGAAATTTCGCACCATTTTCACTCATTATTAACAGAATACTTACAGTGAAAATAAAAAGGATCGGATGACTACAACATATATCTTCCATACATCTGATTGTTCAGATATGGGATTTTACTGTAAAACTCCTTTATTTGAACAGCTAAAACCGATAAATTTCGTAAGATATTTTATAAATAATAATACAAAGTCTACTGAGAAATTCGTCAAAATCTATGCTGTATAAGCTTTATCTCTTTTAGCACTGATTGTTCATATACCAGTTTTTGCCATATATCTCCTTTATGTACGAAACTAAACCCAATAAATTGTGTTACCGGTTTACATACCGATCACATAGCAGTGAAAATCACTTAGATTGGTGCCATATAAAGTATTCTTCCATACCTCTGATTGTTTAGATGCGATTTTTTATATAAGTATGTAACTCCTCTATCGATGTATGCAGATGTATTCAAAAGCAGTAATCTGTCAAAGTAAAATTTGCAGATGTTCATGAAAGGTATGAAGCCTTCGGCATAGCCGAAAACAGCGCTGCTCTTACTTGTTTAAATAGGCTTATCCACAGATGTGTCGCGGCAATACATTTACAACAATTCGATAATCTTTGCGAAGTATATTTGCACATTGTCGGATACACATAGGAAATATTTATATACTTACGAAGCGAAAGTGACATACGAACCAAGCTACATACATATATATGTACATATTAATATTCCAACAGCAGGTGTTTCTGACAAAGGCATTTGTGTTCTGCAAGCTATTTTTCTTGAATTTTCAGTCAAGAGTACGGCGATTATACTTAGGGGTAATCATATACGTATATATACGTAACGTATAAAATGCACATACATATACATTACAACTGTGACAAATAAAACTAATATCTTATTTTCTTTCGGTCCCGATGGAAGTTTCATTGTCGGTCACAAAAAAATATTTGTGGCAAAATTTCAGCGGCCTATCTCTAATTTTTCAGTTAGCGCTGGCGAAAAACAGAATTTTTAATGAAAAAATTAGTTTTCGCTATTTTTTTTTTTTAATAAAAAATTAAATATAACAAATTAGCTAAAAACAGTCTTCTAACCCATTCAATTCTTGTATAGTAAGCGGAAGTTTGAAGTAGCTAGGACTAACAGCTGATTTTTGGAAATTTTTTTGTTGAAGGTTTCATTCTTTTTTTTTCTATATAAAGAAGTTGTCGAACACACTTTGTATGAAAGAAAAAATGCCTGAAATTCAATAGTAAGCCCCGGCTGCTTCAAACTTGCACTTGCTATACTAGAATTGAATGGGTTACAAGGCTGTTTTTAGCTTAATTGTTATATTTAACTTTTTATTAAAAAAAAAGCGGAAACTGATTTATTAATTATTAAAATTTTTAAATTTTGCGCGCGCTAAGTCAAAAATTAGAAATAGAGGAAGAATTTTATTATCGAAAAAGGTTAAATACAGCTGCAGCAAATTTAACTTCTGCACTAGTTGGTGGCTGACATCTCAGCGGATTTACATTGTACCTACTGAAAGCTCATTCTTGTTTTCGGAATTGGAGGGTGCTTTATAAAACTCCATTGGATATTATTTTTCGCCTTAACTTTTGCATAATTGACAACAAGAGAATAAATGTGAAAACTCGTAAAAAGTAAAAAAACAGTTTTATCACGTACAATCTTCCTTAAAGTAAACTAGTGTGCCCAGATTAAAATGTCCCAAATTTTTTCACAATCACGCTTAACATTGGGCTAGGCACATCTGTTTGTATGCGTTTGCATGAATTTATTTGCTCAAGTTTTCGCAAACAACAAACACATATTTTTGTGTTGATTTAATGTAAACAGCAACATAAGTGTAATAGTAATTGTCCAAGCACGTACCGCAAATACGCCCAACATACGGTTGCAAATGAAATTTTGTCAGCGCCTGGGTCGCCTGTCGATGTCATATGTTACGCCACAAGAGCTTAGAGTTAATATGGAACCCAGAATTCAACTGCATACAGTAACTTGAAAAAGTATTTTGGCATTAATTGTTTTACGATTTTCAAATTTTATCATGGTAAATTTGTTTCGGTAATTTTTTATAAATAAAAAGCTCATTCTACAACAAAAGCCATATAATCAAAATTTACTCTTTTTACAAAATTAATTAAAATTTTAAATTTTTTTTTGGCTGAATTTGTTGTGCATTTTCTTCAATTTAAAAACAATTCTTTATATGAAAGAAAATGCCCACTCAACACTGTCACAAAAAGAAAATAATGCGAAAATCAGTCGGATTTTTTGGTTACTTCAAACTTGCGCTTTGTTGTATTTACAAGAATCTAGTGGGCTACGAAACTGGGCATTTACTCGAATTTTAAAAATTACGATTGGAAAGTTTGAAATTTTTACGAAAGCGCTAATTTCTTTTTAACAGACTTCACAAAAAGGTTAAGGTTATCAATTCGACGGAATATATATATTTTTTTAATGTATTTTTCCGCACTACTTTGGACTACGTTAACCGATTTTTATAATTTTTTAAAAGAAAGATGTTACCTCACAGGTGTTTCCATACTAATTTGGTTTAAATTAACGATAATCTTAAAATTTTATATAAGAATTGAAGTCGGTTTGTATTTTTGCTTAAAAATTACTGGTTGGACTTAATTTTGTAAATTTAAATTTTTAAAAAGAAAAAAATATTTAGGGAGTTCACAAGGTGTTCTATACTGTCGTTGTATGTCATAAACTTTAAATGGCTAAAACTATATTTAAGGAATTCGCAAGCTAACATAAAAGTTTTATTATGAAATTTCACACAATTAAAAAATAGTTGGTGGTGATTTCAAGTCCTCTAAACATTTATTTAGCCGTTAAAAACTTTACAACATACAACAATACGACAAGTACGACACCTTGTGAACCACCCAATTGTTTTGTTTTCATTTTAGTTTTAAATATATTTGCTTATTTTTGTTTTATTTTCGCATTATTTACTATTTTTATTTAATTAAAAAACCATTTGCTAAAAGGCGAACAGCAAAACACTAAGACCTACTCGTTAGCAGTTCTTTCAGTTAGTCTTTCGAAAGACAGTAAATAGCTTTCAGTACAGTTACTAGAATTGACAAATGCCATTGTTTGAATCAGTCGAATAACGAATATGGAAAAATTTTGCCAACGCATCGAACAGCCCGATATTTTGACTACCTGACTAATCTCACTTAGCAAAGCCCTCTCGATTTTGGTTTAAACCTATTTACATCATCACGTACTCAAATTGTCTAAATAATTAGAGAACTAAACGACTTAGCATTTTATTGCATTAGTCACGCCTTCTTCTATGGTTAGAGCAATGGCCAATGCAACCATGTAATCTCCCAATCAATACGCATTCAAACGTATGCCAAACTCATACTAAGTATTTTATATTCTTCGAATACATATACATATATGTAATTTGCATTTTATAAACATTTTGTGCTCTTGCCTCTGCCACACATTCTAATGCAGCAGTCGTAAAATTTTGATGTTCCTTATTCAAATCTAAAGTTTGTTAAAGCCACACAAAAACAAACCATACCAAACGGACATTGTACGCTTTTAGAAAAATGGTTCAATTGTTTTATATGCTCGCAGTCAGTAAAAGTTGCAATAGTTACGTGCTTATGGATGCTCGCATTAGACTTGGCAAGCTGCTTATTTTAAAAATGCATGATGCCAAAATTGCACACTCACACACACGCATATATACATAGTGGTAGCGTACAATAAATGTAAAGGGAAAGTAAATAAAAAAAAAAATGATCGCTCTTTTATAAACACAGCAAGAAAGCTTAAGCCCGACTACAGCAATCGCTGTTTGTATCTAAGCATACAAATATGTGCCATTGGTTTTATGGCATTTTTGTGAGTTCAAATTTCTACGGTGGAGTAGTATTTTTGATAGCAGAGCAAGAAGAGCTAAAAAACAGAATATTTTTTTCTCATCATAAGTTGGCACACTTTTTCTTTCATAGCAAGAACTTTTTTAAAACACTACACGGCATACATATTCGCATATGTATTTTGGTAAATAAGAAAAAAAAAAAATAGCAGGTTTCCATCCTCTTGTCAACAGTATTCTGAATTGTTAGAGAAATTTTAAAGAATTTTTAAAGACCTCATCCGATTTTTTGCAAAATTTTCTCAAAAAAAACTGTGTACAATTTGATTATTTTACGATATTTTGGAAGGAAATCGGTAAAGCAATGAAAATAATGCAGTTATGTGAAGAATTTCTTTCAAAATTTTTCAGAATTTTTTTATTTTTCGTACAGAAATTTCTTTACGATTTCGTGTCAACCACTTCATAAAATTTTTTTTTAAGATTCGTGAAAAATTCGTTACAGAAATGAGATACTCTTAATGAGTTCAGGTTTGCATGGAAGGTGCAATAACATTTTTTTTTTAAGTTTTTATTTATTGAGCTGGAAATCTTTCAAACTTATACAAAAAAACCTTTTTTTTTTTTGGTAGCTAAAATAAAATTTAGTTGAGTAACAAACTTGGCTACAATATCTTTTTCGCGACCAAGGCTAGAGTATACATTTATGTACATAGACATATATGAAGATTATGTTTGGTTGTAGTCACTCACTTACTGCAAGCCACAAACAGTTTTATGTAAAGGGTGGGCAAAGTAAGACCTACCAACTTCACGCAGTGGGTCGGTAGTTTACCTAGCAGTGTGCGCAGTCGCTCCATCTTATTGGAAACACAAATTTGGATGCCGTCATTGTTCTGTAAAAGCCCCAGAAATCGTTCCTGGCGTTTCATCTTCATTCTCGAAGAAATATAGGCCGATAACTATTTCGGCCATACAACCGCACCAAACAGTACATCTGGATGAGTGTAATTGGTGCTGGTGTCTTGCCTTTGGATTTTCAGAGCCCCACAATCTAGAGATTTGCTTGAAAATGCGCTTCATCCGACATCAAAGCATTACCTAATAAATCGATTTGTGTTGCTAATTGTGTAAAACGAATAGCGTATTATTGTAGTCGTTGTTAGTGGTCTTACTGTAAGTATCCATTATCAAACCATCAACCATCAAACAAAATTGTAATGTTCAAACTTAAGAACTTGGTTTTAACTCAATTATGCTTTTAAAACAGGTGGCAACCCTCTTCAAAACATTTTCAGTATAATACCTTCTAAAACCCCTTTCGTCTGGACCCCTATGGGGGACATTCAAAGAATTTAATTTGATTAATGAAACAGGTGGCAACCCTCTTACACTTAAGTTAAAGAAGCAAAGCTTTTAATAACCATATTGACTTATTTATACCTGTTTTAAGCTAATTCAATTATTTTTTGAAATAATTCGAATTAAATTTTTTAAAGGTGGCCACAAGGTATAAGTACCGATATTTTAGTAGGGCCTGGTACCAGGAGCTTCCGGTGAGTAAATATCTTTTTTTGGCACATATGTCAGCTACGAGATTTTACAGAACCACGTTACGCGGTATTGTACTTTAAACGACGACATTCTTCCTATAAAGGTGGTATTGCTTTATTAACAAAACAACTTATGTATTTTTTGAGAATTTTATTGAAGATAAATTATTTGGTAGCTCAACTCTTCCCGAACTCGACTTGAGTTGTTTTGTCAAATACCATCGGCGTCGTTTCAACCCAAAGAAGAAATCATTTAAATGGAAAATAAATAATTACATCGAACGACCATTACAACAATTGAAGCAATTAAATAGCAAACAATCGGTTGATAAGCCGACTTAAGCGCCATTGAAAACTGTCGAGCAGTCCGCTGAAGGGCAACGAGACAATGCGAGAACAACAACGGTGGGCTTTTAGTGCGCAAAATTACACTTGCAACATATGTTTTTGCAAATGCACCATGGAACCACCACCAAGCTTTTTGTCCAATTCACATTCGGCGTAGGTTGGTAGGAGAGAAGGGCGCATAGCGAGTGTGTAGAAAGTATAATAATGGCGCGCAACAAAAACACTAACACCACTAAACCAGCAGTTCGGCGTTGTAAATCGAAAAGGAAACACTGAAAAACGATTACAAAATGAACATCACAATCACCGATGTGCACCTGTGCTTTACTACGTATAGACTTATGTAAGTACATATATATATATGTAACTACATGTGTATGTTTGTGTGTCTGCCTTTTTGAATTCGGCAGCCACAGCCCAGACGCATCCATGCACATCGAATGCAACAAAATGCTGTTACGCTGGCGGCCAAATATCGGCCAAATTGCAAATATGTGTATATATGTATATATATGTGTGTGTATAAATGTGTTTAGAAGGTGGATTGAGCAACGATGTGAAACGAGAAACGCAGCCGAATGACAATGAATCCTACACTGGCATCCATTCAATGTATGTTAGGGCCAGGGAAGCCAACTCGTGGGGAATTCGCCGATTTACGGGGAATTTCAGTTTGCGGTGAATTTCAATTTGCGGGGGGAATCGGGGAACGGGCCGTTTTTTGTGGGGGGATTTCAGATTATGTGGGGAATCGGTGGATGAACTGTTTTTTTGTGAGGAATTAGGTGTTAATTTCATAATGAGTTAAACAAGTTGAATAATAAATGCAACTGCAACTAAAAATATTGATTATGCAACCCTAGGTTAAGTCAGTAACGAATAGAGAACAATGGCATCACTATTTACAAGATGTCATTTGCCATCTCTTTTTCGCCGTTTTGTTGATTTTTTCTTTAATATTGCGCAAAGTATGAGACTTGGTTTTATACGGGTTTTGTTAAAGAATGAACTATATTTAAAAAAAAAAAATAATAACTCAAATTAAATAACCAAAAAAATAATTGTGAAAACTTGTGCGAATAAAATTTGTTCGACCACTGTATGTATGTATGTAAATATAATATGCACATTTTTTTATTTTTTATTTGTTACCCAACTTTATACAAATTTTGTTTGGTTTATAAATACATAGATGTATTATATTTAAAAATAAAATAAACAGAAAGACCAGCAATATGTTAAAATGCATTCATTTTTTTTTGTTTGTAGATAAGCAAATATCTATGGGTGGGGAATTATACGAAATTTCGGGCAAAATCGGGGTATTTCTTTGTCGAAATCGGGGAATTCTCAAAAATGAGTTGGCTACCCTGGTTAGGGGCAAACTATTGCCACACTGCGCATTTTGCCGATCGGCTGCCTAATGTGGCAAACATAATCCGTCGACGTTGCGCGCTTCACGTGCTGCAATTGGTTGTTGCAGTTGCAAGCTTGTTTAATTGAAATGCACTTTGCTATGCAACATTCGGTGCGCGTAATTGGTTTCGCAGTTCAGTTGCATACAGTTACGGCAGTTAGACAACAACAAAAATCAGCGAATAAGCTCCATATAAAATGAAAAGAATAATGGCAGCAAATTTTTCGCCAGCTTAAAGCTGCGTAAGCATTTAGGTTGATTTTCAGTTTTACATACTTTTTCGTTTTTTTGAATTTTTTAATGGCAAATGAAAAAATTTCCCCTTTTTAAAAAGAAATGTTTAATATTTTTGCATCCAAAGCGGGTAGACTGGCATTTATGTTCGGGTTTTTATGTAATTGTATGGACACGTACGGTTTAGTAAACATTTTTTTCGCGGCATTTGAAAGATAATCCAACGCCATGTTTTATGTTTTGAAACATAGCACATATGACAGCACTACATTAAACAACCGACTCACAATACAGCTTGAAAGCAATTTTAAGGCAAACCAATCAATTTAGGTGTGAAATCTGCGCTGTAGTGATTTCAGTTGCGTAAGCGAATGTCCTTTTCTTCACAAATTTACATTTGAACTCTGTGAACCAAGACAGCTTTATTCACAACAGCAGATATTTTAAGTAGCAGCACAGCAAATGCAGTTACGGTTTGAGTTATCCAAATGATTTAACGTAAAAATGGGCTAAGCCAATGATCTGCGCTAGGTGTCGGTTGAAGGGCTTCGGTGCGAAATTTTCAAAACACGTGCAGACGTTCACTGAACTAGGCATTCGAGTTTTTCATTGTGAGTAGCAGTTCATTGTAATTCATTTGCGTTTATTAGTAAAGAAACAGAAAATAAGTGACAAACCAAACGAAGTGGCCGTTACTACACCCGCGGCGTTTGCCTGCGACAGACAACTGCGTTTCTGTTTTGATTCGAAACCCAGCTTTTTATTGTAAAATAAAAAAAAAAAACATTGATGTAAACAATTTGAAATATTTAAGTGTCAGTGCAATGGGCCATTGGCTCTGTCTAGCATTCAATGAGCGAAGAAGTAAACGACCTACTCAGTTCATAGCTTGTGGTTGCGATAAGCCACTGAACTTTTTTTTTTTTTTCAAATACATAAGTATCCACTTAAACATGAAAAAGTAATTAAATTATGTAAATGGAAATAAAATAAATAGCTCAGCATGTGTTAGCATGCGATTCAAAGTTCCTTGCACTTTTTGATGTGAAAGCATTCACGTATTTTTGTCTTGATTTGTTCTAAGGCGGCCGCTGTGGTGTAGTGGTTAGAAGTGCGCACTACCATTTCGCAGAGCCTGAGATCGAGCCCAGTTTCCGGCTAACATCAAAAACCGTAAGCCAAGCAGCACTCAAGGCATAAATCTAAAACAACTTCTATCGGCAAAAATTGATTTTCGAAAAATTAGTGAAATTAATAATAATAATAATAGATTGGCGCTTACACATATGTTTGTGTTTGGCCAAGCTTCTCCTCCGATTTGTGGCGTGCGCCTTGATATTGTGGGGACCTACAGTTTTACGGAGGTTTGCCATTGCCTGCCGAGGAGCGACCGCTGTTAAGAAAAAACTTTTTTTCTACATTTATTTGTGATGTTGCTTTGACCAGGGCTTAAACTCAGGCCCTGCGAAGTGAAAGCGCGCACTGCTTACCACTACACCACAGCGGCCGCAATAAAATAAGTTTTCATAATTCTTTCGTTGTTTAATTTGTTAACTTTTTTACCATTCATACACTCCCAGTCATTTGGATAGAACACCCTTTTGATCCTCAGTATGCACAGTTTTCTTTATGTTTTTTTTTTTAAATGTGTTCATTATTTTTTTTTTAGAAAAATGTAGCATATTCTACGCGTAAATGCGAATTTAAAATTTTGTAAAAATTTAAAAAAAAACATGTCAACAAAGGGGTGTGCTATCCTAATGACGTGCAGTGCATAAGTTAATAATATTTTTAGAAAAAAGTTCAAAGTTTCAAGTTTCAAGTTGTACAGCAAAAATTAAAAAAAAAATATGTATCAAAAAACATCCCATGTATTTGGTAACTAGACATGTTGGCCTTATACAAGTTTTTAATCTAAGCTAACTTTTGTAGGCATACATACATACTTTTGTATATACATGTGTATGCATAGTTAGGCCTGCATGTGTGTGCGTGGCTTTGTCTTTGCTATTTTAGATATTATTTTGATATATCTCTAAGTGCTTTATATGCCACCGGACAACAGCAGAGAGCAGCCAGATCGACCAGCTCAACTTAGCTCAGTTGGTCTGCATAAATGTCCCAAAGGAGTGGGCAAACAGCTAGGCAGCTAGGCATAGCGGGAGTCTCACTAATTAAAGTGCGAAGGCTCTACATTTAAGTGTATGCGCGCATGTAAATGTATGCACATAGACGATATCAAAACGTTATATAATCCTCTTTGCAGCCATACTTTACTCCCTAATCCCCTGCTTCTCCATGGAGGCGTACGTTAAACTGCAGAGGCGGACAACAGCACAGACTTACTAATGCGAATATAAGTATTTGTTTATGTAGTATCTGTGTAGATACATATACGCTCATATATTGTATGTAAGTATGTATATGCCATTGGGAAAACAGGCTCAGCTGTGGCTCACGAGGAGGCATACAAAATATTTCAATTGTGACATAAAATGTTTAGTAGATCTTGTTGGCTTTACAACATATATTATCTTTGTTTGTTTTTGTTGCGCATGAGCCCAATAGGAAAATCTATGTGCTAATGCCAGCTACATATATTATTTATAGCTTACTTCCTAAACAATTTAAATTTTTGAAATTTGAACTTTAACAAAATACAAATTAATCCACCCGAGAGGCAGAAGATACCTCGTGGGCTACATCCAAAAGCAGAACAATTCAAAGTGAATTGCATTGAACATCAATTTCTGCTTGGCGCTTTCTTAAATGTTGTGCCAAAGTTTCGTCGGTTTTGTTGCTATACATCCATAATTGCATTTATGTACCAGTGTGCGTGCGTAAGCGCATAGTTTAGATTACTTAGCTAGTATGTGTTTATTTCGTTTAACAATGTGCGAATGAGGGCATGAATAAGATGGTCATACATATAAATAAAATGCAATAACTTGTGGCATAGAATTTAGTAGCTAACAATTACTTCCCCTAAAGTGCCTATTCAGATGAATTGCGTATGTAGATATATAAATTAGGGTAGCCGATATTTCTCCAAATTTTTCAAATTGATTTTTTCTCGACTGTTAGAAATATTGTTTTGGTACTTTTTTATGGTTATTTTTATCATTTTATTTAACAAATGTTGTCTGCAACATCACTAGCCAGGTAATTTTATGTTTTTACAGTAATCGACGACTCAGCGGAAGATCGACCTATCTCGGTAGCCGGCTCAAAAACTTTCTACCTTATGATGCTCAAGCATGCCCTACTTCAGAATTTGGTTGAAGAACGGCCTATTTCAGAATTTTGTTGAAGAATGGCCTATCTTAGAATTATGGTAAAAAATGTCCAATCTCTACTGAAAATATATTTAAAATATGTTGATTTATGGCGTTTTAGAAGCGTTAGCTGGGATAGCGCGTTTTCAAAACCACTTCGGAAATAGGGGGTTCTTGAAAAACTTTCTGGGGTAGGGCGTTTTCGAACCGGCTACCAAGAGAGGTCGATCCCCAACTCAACCCTCGATATTATAATATTTTGGATGGTTGAGGTAAACAGTGTTTACTGTAAATAGTGGCACTCTTAGATCTTAACTACTAACGGTAACTGCTAAGCTATAAGGAAATACGTTGTGTTCAATGAATTAATTTTCACAAGCAGCAGGAGGCGGTTTCTGAGAGCTCCCCCGAGGCCCTCCGCAGTTTTGTAATTGTATTTTCTATTACATTCACCATAATTTAGAGTTGCAGCATAGAGAGTCCAATGCAATAGCTTGATCGCCTCCGTTCTCTTTTCTGTCCCAAAAACTTTGCACAAACACATGACCAGGTTCTTGTCCAGCTTTCGCTGAACTAATATAAGACCCATTTGCTCAAGAATCATCCGCAAATATTTGTAATCAAAGGTGGTCATACTCCTCATACACCCAAGGCCATCATCGCCACTTTTTTATGAGAGTATATATTGATCAACCTTCTCTGTCGACGTCGCGCTAATTAGCAGTTGATACACTGCTTCCTTAATGGCGGCTACCTCTGTCTGAAAAATTGTACAACCGATGTCCTTAAGTTTGGCTGCAGACAGTAGTGCTGCACTAGACGTTAAGAATCAGAATGTAAAGATTTGATTATATTCCTCAATTGGAAGAAGCATTGTTTGGATATTTTATTATCCAGTTAATAGGTTGAGTTCCATCTTATTCAGCTTTCCAACGAGGCAACTGTTTGCAGACGGGATTCAAGTAAGATCTCCAGCTTTGTTGTCAGATACTTTGAGACCACACATCAACGAGAGGTTGAGAGTCACAAGTCTTGGGACACTTTTGTCTTTTACTAAGCTCATCAAATATTATTTGTATTCAGTCGACAATAAATATGTACACATGTTTTTGTTGTTAATAGAAACATTTGTAGCATTTTTATTTTGATTTAAAAGTTTTCAACTCATTATTCCTAAACTTTCAGTTGTTCGGTTTACAACACGCCAATGAAATTTTCACATTATTGCCATCTTTATTTGAATTCTCCGTGGTTTTCTTGAACTGACTTCTTTAATCCTTGTACACTCATTGCATATGAAACCACGCAAGGCGAATCTATTATCTACTTTTTCTAGAATGCTAAAGAGCTTACCAATTTTCAAGTCAGATTTCTTTTAAATTCATTCAATTTGTTCTACTTATTTTCCCAAAAAGTGGCTATTGTAAGATTTTCCCTTCATTTCAATGACTTTTTCCCACCTTTGTTTAGTCGAAACTTAATTTTATTATGCATATTGTCTAAAAGTATTTAAAAACTGGTTTTAAGATGATGTTGGTGCTGCGTAAGACGATCTAAAAGCCCAACATATTTTTTTCTGAAATTTAAGCTAATTGTTAAATCACAAATATACCACCACACATTGATTTTTAATAATTGAATTTAGTTAGAAAAGCCAAAAATATTCAAAATGGAGTTATCATTTACTAACTTGACAGCACAGATATGTAAACAGGTTTTTGAAATGCATTTTATCTGCACCAACACTTGTGTCCCCATCACTTGTCGGGCATTCAGCTTTCAACGGTAGATATACATTTTAATAATTTCTATTTCTTACAACAACAAATATGGTTTTCCACACAGATACTCGTATATGTTTAGAAAACATTATATATGTACACTCAGTAGGCAGATCAAAATCATAGCTGCAATGTATGTCCTTTAATGCAAACATGTGTTTGTATATACATATTTACGTTTTGTATGCGCACATTGTGTAGAATTCAGTTGACTCTAAATCCATATGGGAAATTGTTGAAATCCCTTACATTAGCTTTTATTCTTTTGGGCGCAGAAGAACATGCACATGTAGGTACACACAAATGTAAGTGTAAGTGTTTTGTGTGTTGGTATGAGTATCAGGTCGTGTCAAGATTTTTGACTTTATTTGCCATTGTATGCAGCGAAGTATAAAATTTTGGTTGACTTTTGGTTTTGTTGAACTCAAGAATTGTTTCTGGCAGCTAATGTTGGTTTTGTGTGAAATATTTGCACATAAAATGCTAAAAGAAGTTCAAATTCGAGAGGGAAAATTTTACGAATGCAAATAAAAATGCAATGCGTTCTTTTCGCTTATAAAATTGGACAACTGAAATATATATCATTCCTGCTCAATATGAAAATATTTCCATTTGAGATAAATAGATACTACTTTTATCCAAATAAACCGAACGTTCTAAGGCCAGGAAATGGATACTGTGCTTTGTTCTCTGTTTTTAAGTTCGCCTTGGCACCGAAAGCGATCTCGTTTTCATAGATTTTTTAATATAAAAAAAGTTTTTCGCTTAGCATCATCTCCTTTTGGTCAAAAAAATCCAGAAAAAGGAAGAAAAACAGACCGACAATTAGCTCGCATTACCCAATCCATTTTTAAAATCCCGCATGCGACCAAATGAATCCTCATCAATCACCTTTTTCAGATGTGATACGATTTTTTATTTTCACTCCTTTAAATATGTATGTATGTATGTATGTATGTACTTAGTCACCTTACATCCTCTATCTCGATTTTCAATTTTTCGCCGTGAACATCAATTTCCTCGAATTCAATTCAATCAAATCATTAATACATGCACAAAAGTGCCAAAGTCGTCGCTTTTCTCCTTTCCTTTTTCCTAACAATCACGTGACCACGAATTTCATTGCTCTTTGGCTTTTGGATCGCACATCGCTGTGCAACAAATCCCATGCAAATATTAACTCTTCAGCACATCCATGGCTACCAGAAAATCTGTTGCTACTTACGGTGTTGTCTTTTACCAAAAAGAAAGGCAAAAAAAGTCCAAAAAATCACCCTACAAATATTGACCCTTTGTACTCAACTTTTCAGTTTTTCCACGTGAACACGCAAAAGCGAAAATCAAGAAATGTCCGCAGGACGTAAGGGAAATGATGATGATGACGATGATGATGATGTGGGTTGCAGGCAAACTCTTGAAAGCACACCACAATAGCAACAATAATGATGACCACTGGCCGTGGTCACAGTGATTGTCACTGGTCGAAATAAGCTGATGACTGTGGTAACGAGAATGGAGCAGACAATTGCAGCTCCAGTAGTTGTAGTCAGCCTTGCTGTCTATGTATGTATGTGTGTTTTATATACTTATTTGCGCATATGTATGTAGAAACATGTACCAGCTTGGAATTATGTGCCGAAAAATTCGCCCTGGAATAGTGTATTGACAATGGGCAACATAAATGAATATTCTAAATGGTAGATTAGGTTAGGTTAGGTTGTCGCTGTCGTCTATAAGACACACTTAGTCTCAGGGCCCATTGTGTTGCCGCATATGAGGTCAGCAACTCCCAATCCCTCCTAAAACTATTTTGAAATTCGCAGGAATTTTAGAAGATCCCCGATTTCCACGATTCTAAGGTCCTCCAAGTTGTCGAAGAATTGCCTATCGAGAGTGAAGAGTCTTCGTCTGGATAGAGCACGGCACTGGCACCACAGGTGCAGAATCGTTTCCTCCTCCTTTTCATCTTGACAGCTTCTAACAGGAGTCATGCAAATGTAGAGCCAAGTTGATTGGCATGCTTGCCAATTAGACAGTGTCCTGTTACGACAGATACTAATAAGCCAATATTCTGCACTCGGAGGTTTGCCATTGCCTGCCGAGGGACGACCGCCGTTAAGAAAAAAACCTTATTTTCCATAAATATATTTTATTTATTTTTTTTGCGATGTTGCTTTGAGCAGGGCTTGAACCCAGGTGATGCGGAGTTAAAGAGCGCACTACTTACCACTACACTTTCTTCAAATGCACAGTAAGTTCTAATGAACTTTTCGTTAGAAACCACCGTTTTCAATAGGTGGGAGCATATACATATATTTACTATAAATGAATACTTATGATCCAAATAATAGGACTGCGATATTTTGACCCATTTTGGCTAATTTTCTATTGATTGTTTGACGTTAGTTAAATTTTTAAGAAAATGTCACACATATGTAAACCAAATCCAAAACTTTCACATTTTGTACGAAAAAAGAATCCACAAATTTCAACTAAGTTACATCAAATATTAAATCTCTTAAATCATAACTTAAAAAAATCGAATATGCATTTGTACAGCTCATTAAATTTCAATTCTTATGTCTTATAATTCGCGTTGATTTTTGACATTGTTTTGTTGAAGGTGTTATGCTGTCTACACACGGGGCAACCGTTGATGCAACGTGTTGAGCCAATCTGTTTTTTTGTTCAATACACATGAGGCAATCGTAGAGGCAACCATTGTGGCAACCTCATTAGTGTGTGCTCTGTTATGGAATGAACACACGGAAGAAAATTCGGTTTTCTATCAAAATACCTTTTCAGCTCAAATGTTTTCAATGAACTAAGCCAATAAACTCAAATAAAAACGATACACACAAGGCAACCGACACGGCAAACAACACAAAATATCAAATTTTTTTGATTTTCGGGCGACGGTTGCGACAACACGAATTTCTATAGGCAACAATGATGCATAAGAGCAACATGGCCTGGTTGCGTCAACGGTCGCCTCGTGTGTAGGCAGCATTAGGTATATGTATTTCATTTATATTCATTTATTTCGGTTCAGGAGTTAAAATCTTTTATAGTACAACAATGGTAAAAGTAAATATAATACTCATCTATGTACATATTGCAAATTATTTATTATTCTAAAATATATATAAACACATACAACCCTTAATTAAACAGAGATAATATAGATACACTCGAAACTTTTCTACATTACCATAATAACTTGACACAAGTTCACATACTTAATTTCCATTGTTGGGCAATCCAAAAGCAACCCAATAACAAATGAAATCCTAAATCTTCAATAAAATATAAACTCAACTACACTGAGTACTTATCTAAAAACCCTGTACATACATATATACGACAACAGGTTTGATTTCAAATATGATACCGTGCAAAGTATTTTTTAAATGAGAATATCGCGCCGAGTCAACGTCAAAGCAGCCGCAAATTTATTCGCATTTCTACACCCTTCACCAATCCGTTTAAGATTTTTTTGCAATTTTTCCCTTTGCACACACGAAAACCATTTTAAATTAATTCACCCTTTTGCCAAAGACAAATTAGATTTTTCAATCTTGAAGCATTCACTCTTTTTGTGCTTACATACATACACACACATGTGTAAGAGAAAACATACGTACATATATCACTTTGCGGCAGCTGCCACATGTCCTCCTCTGCGCGCATGAGTACATGTGGTTGATCACCGAAATGCTGCTGCATCAGACAAACGCAGCAATTTTGTTACCAGCTTACCGCTCTCCTCCGCCATCCTCGTCGTTCGGCGTCAGCGTTGGCCAAAACCTTTTACAAGTGTATGACCAAGAATGTTTAGGATAAAAATTACGCTTCATTTATTCTCTACTAAGATTCTTTGCTGTTGCACGTATTCACTGATGGAAGCTGTGCTTTGCTTGCTGCACACACACACACACACACACGCAGACAGACAGACATGTTTATGTTGCATTGCTTCAAGTGTAATTTAAAATTCGTACACGATGTTGCACGTGGCATGTGACTGTGTTGTAAAAGTTTTTCTCCAATAAAATTGCCACTGCATCAGCCGAAGCAGGAGTTGAGAGAAAAGATGCACTAGCAATAGCAAAAACAACACTGCTGCTGCTGCTGCTGCTGCTGGCAGTCTCCGAGAATATTGACAACATTTTGATATATCAACAGTGGCTGACGGATAGTGGCTGCACCAGTGCGCATCGTCACAGCTAAATTGAAATTATTGAGTTACGAGAGGTGAAGTTTCGTGTTGCAGCAAACTTGTGCACGATGACGGGCCAACAGCACAGCACAGCACAAAATTCAATGACAACAAACAACAGCTTTGGTTGTAGGTACAATGCCATCAATATTTCTAGAGCGAATACCCGGCTGACCACTGCCGCATTTGTTGGTGTGGCTGAGTTTACTTGCAGGTTGAGTGCGACTTAGCTTGTCGTTGGAATTTGTTGCTATTTTATTATCCATTGTCATCGTGGCGTTGTGTCAGCGTGATTGGGTTCATCGTAGAAGAAAGGCAGCTAAGCATTTATAGGGTTTAATGCTGCATATGGCTTGCCTTTGATAGCCAATTTCCGGAGGCAAGGACATTTGCTTTTTGATCAATTTTTGTTGCGCACACTGGTGGTCAAAAGTGGATGAATGGTATTTGGTTTTTGATATTTACAATGTTTTTCAAGCTAAATTTTTTTGTTCTCTTTTTATAAAAATATGGTTCGTGCTTTAACAAAAATCATATAAATCACTCTTTCAAACCTCATACAGAGTTTAGGAAAATTTCACAAATTTTTATCTAAATTTTGAGCTTTTTGGTCTGAATTTTTATAAAATTTTTGGGTATGCATTAACAAGACCTATAAAATGTTGTTAAAATAAATGTATGTTTTGAGCGGCTAAAAAAGCCCATTGATTTAAAATTTTTTATTTTTTTTTTTATTCAGCGCGCCGAATATCAATATGCAGAAACTTTTTTACTCTATACTATTTTTATGAAAAAGTGTATATAAAATACATGGCAAACTTGATGGCCTCAAGGCAGCTCTAAATATCATTTGTTTTGACAAAAAAAAAAATGCAGGCATTCTTTTTTCCCCGCATGTGTTTTTGGACCACCATAGTGCTCATACGCCGAGTTGAAGGATGATGGGCAACGCTAAAAATAGCGTTGATCGCGGGAGCATGATTGGTCCGGCGCAAACCCCTGCTTCCAGCAAGTATGATCCTTTGCACCCACTCTGACTTCTTAACTAATAAAAAATTAATTCCCAGTGACCCAGTACAAACAAAAAATCGCTTTACTATTAGATTACCTTTCAAAAGAGGAACCAATTTTTGTTTATTACGCTTTTATAACAGAGTGGAATGAAATTTGTTGGCCTTGTTAACCTTTGCTAACCATTTGTGTTTAAGCATAGCTTCCTGTCTGGGATCACGCTCGAATACTTAGCAATTAACATGTGCCAAGTGGAATGGCTATGCTGGTAAATTTTTTCTTGGACTTTAAAAAAAAAAATATTATAATCATCCGAGTTACCTTCAAAGGGTTTTTCAGAATTTTCTTTCTTTTCCGTACGGAAATTTCTTTATTTTTTCTTTTATTTTCAAATAATTTTCGTTGACGATTCGTAAAAAACTCGTTACAGAAATAAGATACTCCTAAAGATTTCGCCAAAAATTTCGGGAACTTTGGTTTTCTGGATAATTTCATAACACAAAAACATGAAAAATAACTTTCCTGATTTCTATGCATCGTTTTTGCTCTGCTACCTGACCTTAACTGTGGTTTCACAATTCATTATTCTCGCATTAGATAATTAGCAATCGGGGATTAGTTTCACTGAATGAGAATTGTTTCGTTGTCCGGTAAAAAAAAAAAAATATTTACTATTCTGCTAATTCCACACAGACCAACAATAAAAAGGTGTTCCAGGAAGTTTGCTAAAATGCAAAAATCCAATAATTTAATAACCATTTTTTTAATTTCCGACATTTTGCCAACGGGCGAACATCACATTTCCCCTTTTGTACTGCTGCTACTACCGCCCGTACTTACACCCCCTCTCTGCTGGCCACTGCTGCATTCATTAAATACAAAACTATAATTAGCTCATTTGTTCGCCTGTTCACGGTAACTTTTAATGCCCGTTGTTCCTACATACATACATACATTCTCATGTACTTATGAAGGTATGTACTTATACTGCATGGACGCTACAAAGATCAGTGTTGCCGCACACTTTTTTTATTTTTTACCAAACTCACCGAAAAAAGTTACCAAATTCAACAAAAAATTACCAAACTTATTTTATGTGCAGAACTGTGCAAGCATACATATCGAGCCCTAACCGCCAAAATAACGTTGACGAACGTTAGGGCTCGACATGTCTGTACATATGTATATCCGAAGATACCAAGGTTTTCAGGCAATCAGAGCTCCATTCACCTAAAATTTTTAGGAAAGTTTGCTGAATTTTTTTAAATATTGAACACAGCTTGAAATTTGAATTTTTTTGAGTTCTGTAAAAGAAAGGACAATATTTTTATAAAAAATTACCAAAATTAAATAACAACAAGTAATTTTTAGCAAAAAAACCGACTTAAACTCTCATATAAAATATATATATATATATATATATATATATATATATTGATCCACTGATCGGATCTTAACCAGTATGGGACCACCTCTGAGACACTACCTTTCCGATGCAAAAAGAATTATCGAAATCGGTTGACGTGGTCCAAAGTTATGCGGTAATATACATTAAAAAAAAAATAAATTTCCGACGAACTGATAACCTCCTCCTTTTTTGGAAGTCGGTTAAAAAAAGAATATGATAAAAATGCTCAGAATATGGTGCGGCTATAATTTTTTCGACCACTGTATGTAAACAAGTGGTAAGAAAATATATCAAAAATTCAATGCTTGTAGGAAAGCTTTCGACTCACACATAGACAGAGTGAAGTCCCCCGCTGAATGCCGTAGCTTTTTGAACGAGAACATACATACATATTTACGTAGAATTCTACTCATATATATGGTTACCGGGTACACCGGAAAATTGATGGTAATTGCAAAGCTGACGAACTGACAGGGAAAGGTAGGACCACCCAATACCTTCCAGGAAACGACACTTGAAAGCAGTTTGCTAAAGATCACATCATTCTAGTAGCCAAGGAAAGCTGGCACAACTTCCACCTTGCAAATCTTTCAGGATTACCTGGTATTTCTATAAAAGGAAACGCTTACGTGCCACTTACTAATGTGTAATCAGAACTAACCTGACCTGATGATATATTTGACATGTAAGACCGGATTGAAAAAGGTACCAAATTGAAAATTAAATTACCAAATTACCAAACTTTATAAATAAAGAAAAAAATTACTAACTTGGGTTAAAAATTCCAAAGCGGCAACACTTCCAGAGATGACGACGTCGCTCGGCCTACTCGTAAGATGCACTATACATACTTACGTCTATTGCGATTCCCATAAAAGCGTGCGCAGCAGTGAGCATTCCATAGAAATAATGTCATTACGCCAGCATCCGTCGCTGGCGGCCACCAGTGTTCGGTCCTACATAGCCCAGCCAAGAATTATTTTTGTTTTTTTTTTGCGGAAATGTAAAAATGTTGAAAAGTAGCCACGCGCAGCATTCTCATTTGACTTTATTATACGCTCTATGCCGTATTCAACCTTCAACTTGGTGGCTCCTCCTCCACCCCCTTTTTTTTTAGATACTTCCCAAACTCGTTTGCTTTTCCACTTTCAACTTGGAAACTTCGCACTTTCCAATATGCCTGCAATCCGCTTAAGATGATGTTTCCTTCTGCGTGCATTGCTGTGAAGAAAGATGCAAAGTTGGACAAGCACGTGCGATGGTACAAAAGCACCGGAAAATGGAAAGGGCGCAGAATAATAAAAGTGCAGTAAGCGGTTGGTGGGCTGCTGCTGAGAAACGCAGTCGCGCATAACTTATTAAGGGCATTTAATCGCGAAAATCGGCGGGATATTGAGATAATAATGCAATCAACGCAGCGATTCCTTGGCGTCCGTAGCTTTTCCACCAGAAAACTCCGGATAACTTATTAGCGCCCTTACCTCGTTTTTTACACAGTGCAAAATGGTAAGAAGCTGAATTAAAAAGTCTGTAGCGCACAGAATTTTATTTTTTATTTTTATTGAGAATATTAAAATTCAATTTTCCTTTTATGCAAAACGTGGAAAAAATTGAGCCTTTTAAATAACAAAAAAATAGACATTGTGCTTGCAAAAAAAATGGAACATAAATTGGAATAAATTGTTTGCAGTTTTTCTAAAAAATCTAAAAGCTGCTTGAAAAAATAAGACGAAGCAATTACTAAGTTCATCACTTAGCACTGGTCGTCTAAAAATTTCGATTTCAACAGTCGTTTGTTACTTGTTACTTGCCAAAGTAGATTGTTAGTAGTGTTGTAAACGACTGAAAGCTTTGATTACGTTACGCCTGTTTGTGACTTCAATACGAAGGTACCCATTCGGTTCCCGACCAGAGAAGAATGGCATGCAGGACTGACAGTAGCAGTGAAGGGGTATATCCACCTACACTGATGGTTCAAAGATGTAACGAGAAACCGGAGTCGGTGTCTACTCGAAGGACCTGGAGATCAACCGGTGCTTTCGTCTGCCGAACGACTGCAGTATCTTACAAGCGGAGATCTACGCTAAATAGAGGCCGGCAATTTTACTTAGCAGCACTAAAGGCAGTAGGATCTAAAATAGTGAAATCGGGAATTGTATGGAAATGTCTCACCACGCTGGCGTCAGCTGGGTCTCCGGACATAGCAATATTGAAGGAAATAATTTGGCTGTTGAGATGGCCAGATGCGGCTCAGATATGCCAATATAAGGAGCGTATAGCTCCGGAGGACTATCTGTGTCGATGTCCAGGTCTACAGACGAAGCGACTCAAGTACTTCGGTTCATGCTTCTTCAATAGTATGGGTGAGGTAGCGGAGGTGGAACTATTGGTTTTACTCGGCTTCATCAGCGATAGTTCAGTAGAATAATGACTTGAAGCTACTCTTTCTATTATAGGAACATGTCTTCTTCTGACGCTCAATAAAAGGGGGCACTCCCAATGGACACTTCTGTCTACGAGTGAATGTATGGAATATTGGGCACATGCCACATTCGTAACCTACCATTGAGTTTTGGATATTTTTTGTTGATCCATTTTCTTCCATACAACGTAATTTTATTATAAGCATAAATAATATAAAAACTTCTTTCGCAAGCCCCTACAATATCTTCTAGAAGTTCTTGAGTTTGAGAGATTTCAGAAAATGACTTGCACTTGCCACGTCTAGCAGCTCTACTTAACGAAAGGGCTACATCGGAATTTGAAAGTCCACTACACAAATTGTTCAGTAATGGCCCTAATTTAACATGAAAGTTTTAAATTTTTGGGGTTAGTGCTTTATATTGAATTCGCCTTGAAGTTTTATTTTCGTATTTAAAATAAATTTGATTATATTTCTCAATTTCTCCAAAAATCAAATTGCATTTTATCCACTTAACTGATCTGAATTATTTCCTTCGCTACGACTTTCTGATTTCTACAAAAGATTGAAAGTTTTGTGGAAAAAGTTCAATATTTACTCTCAGTTACGACGTCAAAGTGCACTAATTGCATGGAAATGCAAAAGTGAAAGCGAAAAATTCTAGGAAAAGTGCAATTGTAATTTGCAAGACAAAATAATTTGCTGCCCTTGGCAAATCTGTTTATTTAACTTACAACTTGCAGCATACGATGTCATTATTGCCAACATATTTATTAGCGTAATGCTGCTCTGTTTGCATATCTTCTTCATCTACATATATACATACATATATATTTGCTATTTAAAGTACGACATTATTTGTACACACACACACACACACACACACACACAGAGCAAATTCGCTTACGCTGCAATGAGTTTCAGGGCAAAAAGAATAAATAAGCAGAGAACTTGCATATATACATACATACATACATACATGGAAATGTTTATTTTTTGAGTGAATATTTGTAAATAAACGAGTAGGTGTGCAATGTCCTTGTGCGCTTCCTTGCTGCTGTTTTTTGATTGCATTGGTCACAACCACAGTAAATGCAACTCTACAGCAGCAGTTAACATGATTATTTGCATATTTATTTACGTAAATAATGGGTGATTTTTTTGAGGTTAGGATTTTCATGCATTAGTATTTGACAGATCACGTGGGATTTCAGACATGGTGTCAAAGAGAAAGATGCTCAGTATGCTTTGACATTTCATCATGAATAGACTTACTAACGAGCAACGCTTGCAAATCATTGAATTTTATTACCAAAATCAGTGTTCGGTTCGAAATGTGTTTCGCAAACCCAATTGCTGCGAACGGCGACGAATCGACATTTCACGGTCTTCAGCAACACTCTCAGAAACAGACGCAATATTCTCTTCTGTACGCACTGTACGCATTCGTGTGGTTGGTTTAATGTCCAATAAAGTAAACTGAGTGCGAAACTTGGTCACAATCGCATTAATTGTTTGCTCACTTGGTCGATTATGTAGACCATAAATCGGACGTAAAGCGAACCGAACACTGATTTTGGTAATAAAATTCAATGATTTGCAAGCGTTGCTCGTTAGTAAGTCTATTCATGATGAAATGTCAAAGCATACTGAGCATCTTTCTCTTTGACACCATGTCTGAAATCCCACGTGATCTGTCAAATACTAATGCATGAAAATCCTAACCTCAAAAAAATCACCCGTTAGTTATGTTTTTCTCAGATTTCTAAATATGCGTGTATGTGTGCAGCTGTTTATTTGGTTTGATTTATGTTTTATTTTATAAGCAAATATTTGCGAGCAAATGCAAATAGTATTGCACAAAGCCAAGTTTATCCCTTACACGCTCACCCACGTGCATACATATGTGTGTACGTATGTTAGTGGTGGTCTGTGAACTGACGTGCCTTTCCGATTGCTATTATTCAAGAATACTCCCAGCCCTTTATCACCTAAGCATACAGATGTGTTATTCCAGTGCAGCCGAGGGCAAACAAATTCTCTTCTCCAGCTGCGAAATTCTAATTCCGCACTGATTTATTTGAGGTATTGCATGCAATCCATGTATTTGCGATTTTTCGTTTGTAATTCATTTACATATACATACATATGTATGTATGCATATCAATTTACAAGCAAACATACAAGCGAACTGCATACATGCATACATACATATGTACATATACCAAAATGCCACTGCCAGTATTGGAATATTTTATTTTCGCAATTAAACGCAAACAACTTTATGCATATGCAACCAAAATTTATATATCAGTTTGCATTGTGGCAGCACGATTCTCAGTTACCCCACACAACTGGTAAAGCTAAATGGCAGCGGTGCATTGTGAGGGCTAAGATAAAGGTAGACGGAAGATGCACCTGTACACTGCATGTTTCGCTAGTCAATTAACAATAACACGAAACCGCTCGGCACACACTCGCATCAATTTGAATGTTTAATTTATGTACATACGTCCATGGCCATGTCGATATATGTACTACATATGGATTGTTCATTGCTGGTTGGAATGGCATTGTTTGGAAAATTCCCGATAAGCAGTCTGAGTATCATTTTATTACACTAGTTCAATATAAAAGTAACGTTAGTCATGTTGAGTACTTCTATGGAAGAGTGATCTGATAGACTTAGGTTTTTATTAGCGGAGTATATTTTTAAGTCCCTTAGGACTGAATTAATTTTTTTTATTTTAAATATGCCTATGAAATGTTGGCTTAGAAAGGCATGTATGTAGTCTTTATGCCATATCTATTTGCTCATTATGAATGCCCTCCATAAGGACTAGCAGGATACAAACCTTCTAAGGTTGAGGAGCTCCGATAAATTAACTTCAGTTATTATATACCTCGAAGTTTTGTTTCGCCTTTGGCTGGAGAGAGGCTCATTCTGTACTTCATTCTTACAACTTGTATACAGAACTTGTTAACACTAGTCAACATTGAATCATTGCTGTAACAGACCTTGAGACTCACAGATGGTTTCCGCCAAAAAGATTTGAGTGACATTTTTTTTTCAAAATTTTATCTCTGGTGCAGAAGCACTCCTAAAACATTAATATGCATTTCTGCATCAAAAGGAAAATTAACAAAAAAATGTCGCCCAAATCTTTTTACGTTTACGGCCCGTTATGTTTCGGTTGTCGTTTACTTGTGAAATTTTCTTAATAGGATGCAAGTCAATAGTCCAGGAACTTATCCGCCTCGCCGAGTCACATTCATCGAATCGAGTGTATTTGTCTGATAGAAACTTATATTTGTGGTATTACTCGAGCAACTATATCTATGGCAAAGATCACCATATGAAAGGCACTGCAGATATCAAGCGGCTGATGTGATTATCTGATTTCCATGAAAGGAGACCCATGCCCACGCCTCTTCCATCTATGAGCTATCGGTGTAAACGGTAATACCATCATTATATTGGTGGTAGGTCGGTGGCCCATTTGTTCGCTAGTTGAGTGTCGCATAAGACTACTGAAAACGAAGTCCAAGAATGAAGTATTGCTGGTAGTCTTGCTAGCACTTCTACCAATTTCTAATGAGCCAAGTAGTAGAGTTTCCCGAACTCCGTACCTAAGCTTGCCTTTAGCCATGTGTCTGGATGGATGCCAAATTACTCCAGCACCCTACTGATTGCTTCTGTATCGATGTTGTTAAAAGCATCCTCAACGAACAAAAAAGGCTGTATAGTGTACGTAAATCGTCTAGCCGAAGCTGGGCTTCTTCAATTAAATGAGCATTTTAATCAAAGTCTTATCCTCTGTATGCTGTATGTATCTAACAATACTATACTAAATAGCGAATATAAATGGCGAATAAAAGAGCACGAATTAATTATTAAGGAATTTGCAAAGAGCAACTCAGGGAGGGAATTGAATTAGCGCTTCACCAGCTATGATCTCATGAACAAGGGAACAGATTTTGAAAAGCTGCGGTGAGCAAACTAGCCGGGATATCAGGGCGGCGAGACAGGCAGATGAAAAACAGAGGGCACTTTACTGTTTTCATAGCAATATTTTAGAAAAAGCAGTTATTGCACAGGGACTGCTGTTTAGCATGTACAATCATAATTTCCTTTCGCTAATATTAGTTTAATAATTTGTAAAGCATTTATTCAAATCCGAGACAAAAATCTTCAATGGAAATTAACTGCCATTTAGCTTCAGCATTATGCATAAGTATACACAAATATCGTTTTTTTTTCATATGTGTAGGAATATTTTGTTTGCCCAAAAATTTCCTATAGGTTATCAAACCCTGATTAGTATGAATACAAATACATATACATGCATACATACATACGTATGGATGAGTAAATGCAAACGCAAGTATATTTTCAAACATTATTTGTGCATAACTTAAATTGCATCATATTACAAATAACATAAACTTGCTGCAGCAATAATTTGAATAGTGAGAAATATTAATTACTGCTGAGCGTGCGTATGCAACTGTGCACAAAAGTGTATGAAAATTAGCTATATTTGCATTACGAAAGGGCAAAAGTTTAAGTTCACTTCCAAGGTACCCAACATACACTTCACACATTTCGTAAAAATGTGAAGGCGAACCCTCTCCTCAAGTTTGTAGGGTGCTTCTTGGAACAGTGACAAACTACATATTTTCGACACTTCTGAAAGGCAGATGGTATTTTATGGGAAAATGCAACTCGAGGATTCGACAATGCGTGCCGATGGGAGACTGTTATTTGAAAAAAATTTGTTCAGACCAGTGTTAGATCCTGGATACCGACATGTTATACCCTAACTACGGATGAATGTGAAGTATTGGTTACTTTTCTTATTGCATATCCGTAAACCGTCAAGTATTTAATCAGAAAAACGTTCATATTTGCTGTGGTTTTGCATGTATGTATATCAGGCTCCGTATATATGTATTAGCAGTAAATTTCTAATTAGAGGGCTTGCAGCTTGAGTTAATAAAGTATGCATGAAGCGCATAGAAGACGTGTAGGATGGTTTTAATCACTGCTTCTACAGTGTAGCGATGTTTAGTTTTACTCGTATAAAGCAGATTCAGTCGTCAATAAATAATATTGATATTATATATTATAGAACTGCTAGGATTTTTGAATAATTGATTTCCTCCTTAGCCGATGTTTCACGTGGTCTTTCTATCGGAGAAGGTGTCTACATATCTCGTTGCTACCGCCAGTTCGACCAACAGCCGAGTTTTTTGTTTCTATAGCGATCGGCTCTCGGCAGGTAAGGCAAAGCGTGTTTCTGGTATGACATTTTTTTTTTATAAACACCATCTGCAATGCGAAGGAGGCATACGACTGCAGATCACTCCATCTGTGTGACAACTTCCGAGAACACAAGACAAATTGGAGGATAATCTCGGGCTAGGTTAGGTTAGGGTAGGTTGAGGCGGCAGGAGGGAGGGGCACCTAAAACCCTCTATGGGTGTGATACCAATTGAGAACTTGAATTCAAGCCCGTCCGCTCATCTAGAAGTAGAACCAATTGGTTAGGTTCAGAAAGCGAGAGAATTCGTGAAGCCTGCTTCACTTAGGTGGGCCAGGCAGTCAAAAAGGTAGTGGTAATATTAGCGTTTTATCGCCCACATAAGGGCAGGGCAGTGACAGGAGGTAGTGTTTTCGATTTCTTCTACTAGCATGTCTCCCTATTTAGGAGTGGCCCGTGATAATACCGGTCACCAGCCTTAGTAGAGACTTTGAAGCTAAATCGTTAAGGACTTTGGTACATTCTATCGCAGTTATTGACGACGTCTCACAGCAATCGAGTGACTTGATATCGAAGTAACTATTTACTGAGGGCAGACTAAGAGCAGATTTGATAAGCCAGAGTTCATCGTCTTATATGGTCACGAGTTCTGCTTAAAAGACACTACAGTGTCTTTCGAGTGTATCCCAGTCCCTACTCTTAGATTTGGTTTAGATCCGTCTGTGTACATGGCTTTGGATTTATTGTGGAGGCCCCAACCGGGTCGTCCTCCCAGTCCTCGAAGGGATATGAGTGGAGAACTTGTTCTCGAACACCATCGGTGGTGTTGTTTAATATAGGAACCTAAACGTGTGGGGGTAGTTGGTTAGACCGACAGTCATGTCCACCATACTGTGACGCCGTCGATTAATATAGAACGAACCATTGCTGTATAAATCCAGTGCACCATATGGGGGTTTTAGACCTATAGCCGTTTTGCAGTCGTAGAGGACGGGATTGGTCTCCTCTACGTTGCGTTGCCATGTCAGTTTCGTGACCAAGATGACGCCCAAGTATTTCACTTTAAGAAGCTCGCGCAGGGACCGCTTAAAAATCGACAAAGAGATGGTAAGTGTCGATTCTCTTCGCGCGATTTTTTCCAACTTTTCGTGCATTATTGTGGATACCTGGTGGATTCTTCTTCTTGTAGATTTACTCCACTTTAATTCTAGTCGGTAGAAATGCGTTCGACAGCTCATATATGTACTCTTTATCAACTCTTCGTCGCCGTAGTTAAGTACTTCAGCTATGGGGCTCTCATCTCGGGTTACGATAAGCGAGTAGTGGGACATAAATTACGTCGCCCCCTAAAGGGATCTGTGGTTCATCTTATCCCTGCTTTCAGTTCTGTTATCTATCCATATTTTAACTATGTTTTCGACATCGAGAATTTGATCACCATGGACGGTTTAGAGGAGTTTGAACTCGTCTGGAAACCATCAAGAAATTGTGCAATTTTCTGATATGTTTTACCGACCTTTCCATCCTCGTTTGTAGAGGCATCCTTTTCTCCTTTCCCTGTTCCTGATGAGAGTGAGTGGTGAATACACGGTCTGTCTGAAGCGATTTCAGATTTCAGAGGCGTTGTTCTATTCACTTTTTCTTTAGTTTGGTGGAAAAGGCTTTCGGGTATTTAGCTAATAAACAACTCTCCGCTTTTTCTACTCAAAACCAGACTAGTCCCACAGTAGCTATGAGGCAATTCATTTCATTGCAAGTTGTGAAAAGTTGTGGAGCTTTTTTTTCCGGGAAAACACATGCAATCCTGCTGTGATTCTAAGCTTCATATAGTTATGCATTTAACCGGGGGCTCACTGCATGCGAAATGCTTACCACCTTCTTCGAATCGGCTGTGGCGCTCATAATTATGCTTTGAAATTAATTCCCACCCTGTGCAGCAGCAGCGTAGCGAGCGGGGCGTGTGCGGTTAGGCAAAATGCAAACTCGTAAATTATTAAAAGCGCACAACAACAACAAGAGCAACAAGAAAAACAGCAGCAACTAATACAGCAATTAGATGAAAGGAAGCAGCTACAAACAAGTGCAATTCAAATGAAGCAAACTGCAGGCAGTGCAGCTGCGTTTTTCTACACCACGCCCTCGAGTATGCTACATATTGCGTTTTGCGAGTCTTTGTTTGTGTAGCTGCATGCACTTGAAATCTGCAACGTTTTGTGAACTGTTTTCAATGCTTTGCACCAATGCACCAGGACTCGAGCGTGCATGCATGTGGGCATATGTTGGCGATTGTGGTTTGTTGTTTAATTTATGTGCTCGTTGAATTTTCACTTCCTGTCTAGTCGCAGGAAAGACGCCCTCCAAGGTGCAATTAGTTGCAAGGCTCTTATGAATGCCAAAGCAAAACGGCTTTGCGAACAGAAAATGGTGGTAGGCATAGGCGCCAAACAGTACACACACATATAAATAAACTATATCGAATTTATGGAATCGTGTGCCACGCCGATGCACACAAAAATATACATTTATAAAATTTATTAATACGACTTTGCACAGACTAAAATTTATGTTTATGCGCTGCAGCTGCTTACCAAGGCTTTGCGCTCACAAAACNAACCTAAAGTTGGTTGCTTAAATTGTTGCCTACTTCAGCGGCTCTTTTTCTGATGCTTATTATATGCGTGTAATTCGCCGCAGGTTGTGCGCGAGTAGTGAAAGAACAGCTGTTCTCAAGTTTTCTTCCCATGTAAGTTTATTTATTTTTTTCCGCCAAAAAAACTTTGCAGTTTTCTACTTGAGTGGCACTTTACACATGTAATTAGATCCGAGTTGTGTCAGTGTGGTGCAAAAAGTGTAGATTTCAAGTGAAAAAACGAAGCTTGGAGAATATGGAGGCATTCCATGAGGTACCAATTTGAACATTCAACTCGGAGAAAATCGCAAAAAGCGTTAGGCTATGAATTTTTTTCAATTTATAAAATTTGTTTTTGTTATTTTATGACCTTATAATAATTATATTCAACAATTGAGCTCGAGGCCGTTTTTTAATGAAAACTTATTGTGGAAAAGCAACAATAATTTGAAAAAATGGTAGAAGTGATAGCTATTTCGGAAATCACCACATTTCCTCATCAGACTTCTTTCAGTAGGATTCGACCCGACGATCCCACTGACTCAGCCAGTTGACTACGCACTGTGCTAGGGGAGGCGGTCGCGTACATGCGAAAATTAGTCACGTTGTTCAAATGTAGTTATTTATTAAAAAAAAGGGGGTTTAAAAAGCAATTATTGGAAAACAAACAGCGGGAAAGCCACCATGAGGCTAAGGGAACTACAAGGTTGGAGACTTACTCCGGATGGTCACAATACAATCTTAAAGAAAGTTAATATACCGGACAAGTATTACTGCGCACCAAGACTCAACTTCACAAAGAGGTATAGGATTTCCATACCAGATGGATAATTCTGGTCAAAAGGGGCTCCTGATGAAAGAAGATCACTCCACCTCTACACCGATGGCACGGCTGGGCTAGACTCATCATTTGCAACAATGCGAAGCTGGCGTGGCCAAAATGGTACTAAGGAAGTTCAAGGATATGCTTATTCTTAGCAAAGGGGAGGCCATGTTGCAATCAGAAGACACGCGGAGAGGATAGGGGTCACCCATAACGACTTCTGCAGAAGCTGCATAGAAGAAGAGCCAGAAACCTTGCGACACCTGTCCTGCGCATGCCTGCACCTTACAGAAGAAGACGAAAGTTTATGGGATCGGGATTCTTTGAAGACCTAATCTACATTGGCGAGGTGGGCATACGGCAACTTCTGGCTTTCGCGAAATCCACACGATGATTTGAGTAGTAGGGTTCTAACGATCCGCGGGGTTCACAATGGACCTACAACCTAGGGGCCCCTTCAACTTAACCTGTGACCTGAAAACTGCAGAAAATTAATGGCAAGAGTCGATTATAGAATCAAAATTGACAAGGTCCCAGAAAACCCTGAAAAAAACTCAAACACTTAAAAAAAAATCCATAAATCAAAAATTATGTATTTTCCAATAAATCTCCAGAACTCTCAAAAACTAACAAAATGTCTAAAAATCTTTTTACATTGTGTAACGGTGCCTTCCACTTACAAAGCCTGAGTGATCTTTTATCTCGAGAAATTTATAAGAAAGTCTTTGCCACTAAGTTTAATCGACCGGAGCAGCTGTTTCAAATAGTGGACTTAAGAATTGGAAGTCTTCGATATCGATTGATTGGTATTCTATTGGCCTTTTAGCATTAATTCACTTAATTCCTTTACGATGAGCGAAAAATTTTACTAGCATTTTTACCAAGAATTTACTTAAATACTAATTAAAGGCTAATTTTTGTGTGCAAAACTATTTTATAATAACTTCAACCACTACTTTATTGAAAATATATCACTGTTTGACCCTTATTTAGAAACAATTTACTGCAAGTCGTGCAAGCTTAAATCGCATGGTCACATTTGCCATTAAATTAATGTCAACAGACAAATTCCAAAATTCATCTGCGAAAATTCTAAACACGCTGTCTTGTAGATCTTCCGCAAATTCCTTTCACAATTCGTTATGGTCGACAATCCGTCCCTACCAAACCGTGACATCGTCCAACAATAACAACAACAACATAGAATTATATAAAACATGCGCTGACCGCATTCTCGGGCGGCACAAACAAAAAGACCGAACACCATTTCCAGTTGACCCAAACTGAATAGGCAGCAAATGTGACGGGTTGTAGTACAGAGTGGTGTCGATGCGCCTTTGCATTTTAATCGTCTCAGACGACGAAACTTTTGCCACAAAACAATGCTTGGACAAGTGAGAAGAGAAAATAAACAAATACAAGTAACAACACCACGGCCCATAAAATGTCATGTAGCACCGAGCAACAGCACCGAGCAGCATCAGTTGATGCTCAACCTACTGTGACCGCAAAACTCATTTGGGCAAATGTAAATGTGTCCGATACGCTCTGCTTCATTCACTTTGTGCGGACGTTAAGCTGGAGTGGCGGCTGCCGTAGGAAAAGGGAGCGCTGGGCTGCTGAGTCAAGAAAAGCTTCGCTGCTCCTGCCGTCCTGCCTGCCCGCTGTGCGCTCTTAGCTCAGGCCTTAGCATGCTTTATATTTGTGTCAACTCGCTTCACGGCAGCTTTGTTTAATTTTATGGGATTTTGTTGCATTCTACCTACTCATTTGTGAGCTGCATAGTTTATCTAACTCATACTCGGCACATTTGCAAATCGCAAGTCTTTTGCTCAATTTGCTTTTCATTTGTGCTTTTCTATTGCTTTCTTCCTCTTGCTTTAATTTCTTGCTGACTTTTGCTCTTCTTTTGCTGCTAGGATTGCATGTATGTGCGAGTGTGTGTTTTCTCATCTCTAATTGTTTCAGACAATGAATTGAGTTGTTCCAATTCTGTCATTATGTGGTACAATAACAACCCACAGTGGTTGGCTGATGGATGAAACGCAGCTCAGCTCCGTTCAATACGATGAAGAAATGAAATGAAATGATGAAAGGGCAAAAAGGACTCAAGCAACTGATACCCATACTTATACGTATGTAGTTACGCATGCAAGTTTGTAAGCATGGATATGCGTATTTGTGTACTAAAAAAAAAAAAAAAAAAATTAAATACATATGCCCTTTTGTGTGCACTTTCGTCTGTAGATACATATATAATGCAGAAACACAAAAATAGGAACACATAAATAAATCGGTTGAAATATTTGTTAGTAGAGCAGTGAAAGCCTTACTTAATGTTTCTGCCTAACTCTGGGGTATTCCAGGCTAAAGAGATTTCTTGCAAGCAATTAAAGATGCAGAATGTATTTGCATCAGGCCAAAAGCGTTATAACCTTCTCTAATTTAAATTTTAGGTGGCAACCAAGTGACATTATTCAAAAATTTTGGAATTATTTTTTTTTTTCTTAAGCAGGGATCACACGCTTTATATATTTGTACATTTTGGCAGTCACAGAGTGATGTTCTCTAGAAATTATGAATGCAGAGCAATAAGAACTTTCCAAACAACACCACTCTGTAACTGTGAAAATGTACAAATCTGTACAAATCGTGTGATCAGTTGGCAAAATATTAACAGTACGAAGTAAACTACAAACTCATACATAGTTTCATTAAAAAATTAATAATTTTCTTATCAAAAATATGCATATACATGGGCATATCTTCTTTGTTGCCAAAATATTTATAATATTTGGAGTCAAAAACAATGTAAAAAATTTACTACATTCTTACATTCTAAAATTTACTACATCCTTATTCGTGTTCTTACATTGCCCTTGAGTCGAAACCAAAAAACCGTCGACAATTTTCTCTCTATTCTGCACAGCTAAGTCAGTTGTTCACTCTAAGTGGAAAAGACCCTTATTTTCATTGTATGCGTGAATGCCCTTGATTTCATTGCACATCGATGGATTTCAGGTGAAACGATATCTGATTTTTTCACAGCAACATAATTAAGCCTATCTACGATTTGATCCAATACAGCGCGAGCATTACCTTTCGTTAAAGAGTTCACAGAGTTCGCCGTTGAATCTTCCTCAGTTCTTATTGGCCTTCCGAAGCAAGAACAGTGCCGTCGAAACTTTCAAAAGTCGTATTTTTTCGGCCAAAGATGAGACAGAACACAGGCGGGCAATGCACTTTTTTTCGTTTACAGAAAGTCCAAACTCTTTTTTCCTTCTCAAATTGTAAGCCGGCCGCTATGACTGAGTGGTTAGGGGTGCGTACTATGACTCCACATCAGAAATTGGGGGAGAGCTCGGCCAAAAACTTAGCAAAAGTTTAAGTGACGGTCCTAGTACTAAAACCGTACATATTATATCATCCGCATAATTTTGCGCTCCAACGGCGCTGAAAAGTCACTCACAATTTCGGAAAACTTGTGCTCACGCACACTACTTACCAACTAAGCGAGTATCCTAAATTTAGACATGCTGCTGACTTCCGAACAAACTGCAGTAGCCCCACCGAAACTCGCTGAGTATAATCGAAGAAAAACCATACCCCACCCGGCTCCCTAGCAGACAAGACATGCAATAGTGTTTTTATGAATAAGTCGGGAATTCCGGCGCGCAAGCGAATTTACGAACACAGTTTTGAAAATGTCTTGACCAGACTTACGGCCTGTATTCGGCCACTTAAAACGTTAAATGCAGTTTTCTAGATTCCTTTACTACGTGTTAGTAGGAAAAAATTTTATGGAGTTTTTCAAAATGTATGCATTTTTGTTGTTTCGCATTTTTTCAAGGTAATTTATATAAAAAACTTCAAAATAATTGTGGAACGTTCCCAGATCTCATCTGCCTCTTATTATAAACAAATTGTATATCACTGCGGCTTTCGTGTCGTACATTATCTGCCTGCGGGTTTGCTACATTTGTTGCAACAATAAAACTACAAGTGGCAGCCACATGGCATTTATTATTATTTTCCCTTGTACATTATTTGTACTGCTACTTACTTACAAACATACCTACATATGCATGCAAAGATGTATCGACCCTGCAGAAAAAAATTATCAAAAAACTTACTTGAAACTAGTTGACAAATAATGCAGAAATAATGAAGGAGATTGAATAAAAAGTTTAAAATTAAATAAAAAATAAAATAAAAAAAATATTTTGTTTTTCCTATTGATATTTTATGACTTTTAGCTCCTAATCTACTTAAAGTTAGCTTATAGTTAGATACATTTCCTGCAGGGAATATCTTAATGAAAATTTGTATGAGTGCGTGTGTGCTGCTTGCCTACTTTACTTATCCTATAAATGGCCAACAGCAAATGGCTAACAACCAGCCACAAAATGTGTCAGTTGGCATAGCAGGCTAGGATCAGAGGCGGCATACAGAGCTCTGCAAATAAAAAAATATATGTGTAAGCAAAGCACGACCAGTATTCCCTGTTGCCTGAGCTTTACGTATCCATCCACAAATCGTGTAGCGCTTAGCTTGCAGCTCAAGCTGAGCCCAGCAAACACAAATACACACACACACACACACTGAAACACATAAATATAAACATGAAAAGCTAGCTGCATACCTTTGA
>NW_016163215.1:0-37822 GCF_001687245.7 Rhagoletis zephyria | reverse complement strand
GATCATTTATGTATACATTTGTCTATATCTATCTCGATTCGTTTTGGTGTTACAAACAACCGTTATGTGAACAAAGTTATAATACCCTTGTGCACAAGTGCGCTCGGGTATAAAAAGCGAAATTAAAAAACAAAAACCACGGGAAAGGGAAGAAATGCAAAATTGGGATTTTACTGTTGGAAGTAAAAATGTATAACGTATGGTTTATTTATGTTCGAAAATGTACATTAGGGGGCATCACTTCCCATGCAAAAAGAAAAACATTGGTACTCTTTTTCCAATGGAATTACACAATTTATTGTAACTGAAGACTTCCGCTAAAATATTTCGGAAAAATATTAAGATTTACAGAAGCTAGGCCGATTAAAAAATACTCCAAAAAAAAACGAGTTTTTTTAATATTTTTCCAAAAAATCACCTCTGATGATAAAAGATTTTAAGCTTTAAACATCTGTATAAAAATATTTAAAAAGTTTATCAACGAAATAAAAAATATTGAAATTTTTGGATATATGTATGTATTTTCAAATCGGTCCAGCTCAGTAAATTTTAATATTTTTCCAAAATATTTCGGCGAAAGTCTTAAAATGTAATAATGTGTTTCGGCACCCTAATGTACATATGCACTTATACACAAATGTTTATATAAACATACATTTATGGGTATATCTGTATGTATATACAATAGGGTGGTCCAAAATAAGTAAGGTCGGAATTTTAATGCTCTCACCCCCTAGGATTGTTCTATATCGAGAAAAAGTATACCCCTATCTTCTTCCAATAGCAATATCCAATTGTTTATTTAACCATTTTTTAATAATAAGAATTTTTTATTTGTCCCGCATTGCGTTTTCTGGCATTTTCTGGTTTTGGCGGACCTATGAAATATAGTTACTAAGAAAACATGGTTAAAAAAGTAATTGGGTATTATTATTGGGAATCTGTTGAAGAGAAGCAGAGTCTTCTGATCGGAAAATATTGATTTTCAAGAATTCCATACCATCTCCACGAAAGTTCTTTTTTCCCCATATAAATTACATGGAAAACTTTGAGCGCTTTGAGCGACCTGTAATTATTTTTTGATTTCAAAATAAAAAAATAGTGGTATAGTTTTTCTCGATACAGAATAATCCTAGGGGGTGAGAGCATAAAATTCCGACTTTACTTTTTTTACATGCATTCACCCCTAATATACAACCATGTTTGCCTACTTCTTTCAATGTATTTATGTTCCTCACTTCCTTTTTAATGCCATTATNTACATGCATTTTTGGATCACCCTAATATACAACCATGTTTGCATACTTCTTTCAATGTATTTATGTTCCTCACTTCCTTTTTAATGCCATTATTATCCTCTCCTCAAACACATGCCCTTTCACGTCATTCTCGCTTTGACATTTACGTCAGACAACTGCTTACATATTTCGCAATGAAATCAGCGATGATGGCAAGACGTAATTTTCATTATCAAGAAAACATAACCATTATCGTAGTCGTAACAGGGAATTTTAAATGAATTGGCATGAAAATTATATGACTTTGTGCTACATACATATGTATGTATGTATGTGTGGTACGTCGAATATGCACGAGCGCTTAAAGTAAGGAAACGCTTTAATGAAATTTCTCTCCAAAACTAAAGATAAACTAAACAATTAAACACTTAGTAAATAAATTTACTTTGGCTCTGATTGCGGAAATCATGAGTGATGGAATTTCGATAATTGTGAGTAAAGGAATTAACATAACAAAGAATTCCATTATCCTTACAGTATCCTTGTTATTGGTCTACACAGGTCTCTATACGCTATTTGAGTGCTGGGCTATGCTTTGGTGACGCTGCTAGCAGTAGCAGGCAAAGTTAAAATTTTAAAATATTCTTCGCTACTTTTTTGTGCAAACAACGTCCACCATTCCCAACTATTAAACAACATCATCGTCACTATTGATCNTTTCGCAATGAAATCAGCGATGATGGCAAGACGTAATTTTCATTATCAAGAAAACATAACCATTATCGTAGTCGTAACAGGGAATGTTGCCTAAACCTGATTTTAAATGAATTGGCATACAAATTATATGACTTATGTGCTACATGTGTATGTATGTATGTGTGGTACGTCGAATAGGCACGAGCGCTTAAAGTAAGGAAACGCCTTAAATGAAATATATCTCCAAAACTAAAGATAATATAAACAATTAAAAACTTGGTAAATAGATTTACTTTAGCTCTGATTGCGGAAATTATGAGCGATGTGATGAGTGAGTAATCGTTGTGGAATTTCGATAATTGTGAGTAAGGGAATTTACATAACAAAGAATTGCATTATCCTTACAGTATCCTTGATATTAGTCTACCATTCCCAACGTCCACCATTCCCAACTATTAAACAACATCATCGTCACTATTGATCTAACTCGACAACGCGCTAGTAGCACCAATGCCTTGTCATTCGGAGAAATTTATATTCGCTATTCCATTAATAACTCTTCTCCTCCAAATTTGCATATTTATCTATAGTAGATGACCTGTGGAATGAAAGTCATTCATATGTCATATATTTGTTCATTTGTTTGATTTATTCACCTGTCACACAGACAATAATGTCTCATGTGCCGTTTTCTTTCTTTACATAAGGCCTCTACTACCTGACAGTGCGTCATTTTGAATCGATAAATGCTAAAAATAGAAAAAAAGGTAATTTATTATCTTCATTCAGCCGCTTACTTTAATGGCTTGACTCGTACCTCATTTACGTAAAAACTTGCGATATAAGAATGTATTAGGTGCGGGGTATACAGTGGTGGTCACATAATTAGGGGCACTTATTTTTTACCAAAATATGGTTTTCTACTTAACGCTCGTATCTATACTTTTTTTTTGGCAGTATAATATGTCCTTTTTTGGATTCCAAATACAGCGTNGAGTAATTTATTATCTTCATTCAGCCGCTTACTTTAATGGCTTGACTCGAACCTCATTTGCGTAAAAACTTGTGATATACGAATGTATTAGGTGCGGGGTATACAGTGGTGGTCACATAATTAGGGGCACTTATTTCTTACCAAAATATGGTTTCTACTTAACACTCGTATCTATACTTATTTTTTTTTTTGGCAGTATAATATGTCCTTTTTTGGATTCCAAATACAGCGTTTTTTTTACAGAATACTGAATTTTTTACTTTTTTTGCGGCCTAATAATTTTTAATACACTGTTATGTAAAAGATTGGGACAAGATATGTATATTGACCATTTTTAACTGTTTTCCCTTCGTTTGTTTAAGTTTTGTAAATTTTTTATTAAAGACCAGTTAATTAGATAATACTTAACAACATATAATCCCAAATTTCAAACTTAAAAAAAAATTTCACAACAACAAACTTCGTGCCTATTCATTCCAAGTATGCAGTTTTGTAGCTTATTAATAATAAGGTGCAAGTTTCAATAGGTTAAGAATTCGCGGTGATTTTTTGTTCTTCCACAGAAAACAAATTGTCGAACATGGTAACTTTTNTGTGCCTATTCATAATTTTTTGAAAAATTCCAAGTATGCAGTTTTGTAGCTTATTAATAATTAGGTACAAGTTTCAATAGGTTAAGAATTCGCGTTGATTTTTTGTTCTTCCACAGAAAACAAATTGTCGAACATGGTAACTTTTCAAACTATAATATTGTTGTTGTGCAACTTTTTTGAATTTTTTCAAATTATTGTACAAAGTGAGAAATTTAGATTTACATGGCTTTTGTTGGACATATCATTTTGTCTCGGTGTGTAAAACTGTACACATAATACAAAAATGCTTTTATTTTTAAATGGCGAAACTGCGAAAGCGTATTTTTTTGCAGTAATATACAGTTTTTTGTTATTTATACTACAAAGAAAACCATGCAACTCAAAGTCTTAAACCTTCTGCAAGATTTATGAAAAATCGCGAAATTCGTAAAATTTGTAGAAAAAATTCGGATATGCAGTTTTATAGCCCATTTTAGTATAATCCCAACAAAAATTTAGGTTAGAGAACGATTAGAAAGCGATTTGAATTCAAATGTGTTTGCCTAAGTTAGAATGTTAGAGGACGATTAGAANGATTTTTTTGCAGTAATATATTTGGTTTTTTGTTATTTATACTACAAAGAAAACCATGCAACTCAAAGTCTTAAACCTTCTGCAAGATTTATGAAAAATCGCGAAATTCGTAAAATTTGTAGAAAAAATTCGGATATGCAGTTTTATAGCCCATTTTAGTATAATCCCAACAAAAATTTAGGTTAGAGAACGATTAGAAAGCGATTTGAATTCAAATGTGTTTGCCTAAGTTAGAATGTTAGAGGACGATTAGAAAAACTGTCGAGAACTAGTATAGCATTCTCTACAAAAAATGGAACTTAGTTCTCGATATTGAGAAAGAGGTATCCAATCTAATGTTTAATTTTAATTGGTTACTAATGTCTAGTGTTTTTCATTCAACTGATTTTCCATTCGAGAACTACATTATTATTCTAATTTAAAATCAAAAGGTTTCCCTAACGTTAGACACTGTGTTTGCTGGGGTATTGTCCAGGTGTCAAGCAACTATGAATTCGCGTTGATTTTTAATATTTGTTTTCTTCTATATAAATTTTGTACAAGGTTTGAGGCTTTGAGCTATTTGCTGTATAAACTATATTTTTGTAAAAAAGATAAACGGAAAATAAATAAAGGAAAGTTAATAGTCAAAACTGGTAAAAAAGTAGTGGCCCTAATTTTGTGACCACCACTGTCTTTGTGTATATATGTAGATATTCTTAGCCATTTGAAACTTGAACTATAAAACTGAATGAGCTTAAAGTGCATGCCCGATTTTTTTGGAAATTCTGTTAAAAATGATTTAAATTTTTATGAATTTTGACAAAATTTTATAAATATTGTAGAAGGTCTGAAACCTTGAGTTACTATATTTTTGTAGAAAATTTAATTAAAAATAATTAAGGAAAAAATAAAGGGTCAAACGTGTAAAGAACTAGTGTCCTTAATTATGTGTCCACCGCTGTGTATGAGATCCTGAACAAGTGTCTATACTGACTTAACTATTTTTTTTAACTCGTATTTCGTACCTTTCTAACCTTTTTGTATGAAAATCGTTCCTTCTCTTACAAAAAATCATCATTAAAGTAAATTTTGTGCTGTTGGTTATGCAAAAACGGTTAACTCGAATTCATCGGTAAACACTTCCTGGTTTTTTTACTATCAGATAATTGTGAAATTCTAAAAAAGGCCCAATAAAAAGAAGCAACACATTGTCACTCTTTAAAATTGTAAATTTTGTCGAAAGGCTGTCAAAACCAGGGCCCGAATTACGTCATCACGGCATCCGTGATAAAATGAAGTTCGATTCGATTAACATAAAATGACAGCGGGTTTCTCTCATAACAATTTAAATTGAAAAAGCTACCGAATGCCGAAATGTCGAAAAAAAATCGAACTTCATTCGATCACAGACGTCGTGATTCGGGTCCAGTTAAGATGCTTCAAGCGAGATCGTTTTTTTTTGTATCGGTTCAGAAAAGAATATGATTTCTCCTGGTAATTCGTATCTACTTTAGGGGAGGTTGGGAGTGGTCTTGCGGTATTTGGAATTGGACTTCTTAAAGAGCTATTTTTTTGATGAAAGTTGTAACTGTTACGGCCCCTGGCGGCATCTAGTGTAGTGTTGATAGTGCGAAAAACTTGTTTTATTCTAGCTCAAAAGTCTTATGGCCTTATATATAAAAAATAAAATAGGTTTAAAGTGACATTTGCGTACAAATTTTCGATTCATAAAAAACTTTTCTTTATTTTTTATGAATTTAAGTGTTAGAAAACCCCCCAAAAAGGCAAGCGCTGCAATGTTTTTTTTTGGTCTTTCATATGGACACTTTGCAATATTCATTGTTAATGTTAATTTATACCTTTTTTTTTAAATGGTCATTATTTACCTTTATTAGACATAATATCTGCCTCACTCTCTATTCAAGGTTAAGTGTCATCACTTGATGTTATTGTATTTTATTACCATTTTCTTTTTTTTTAAATGATGTTGAGACTTATTGACACTGTCATTCTTGTACTCATCAAAAACCAACAGCCAATTGACTGCATCCATTATTGGCAAGCTTTTCACTGTGCTGGCACATAGTTTAAGTGAATGGATAAATATATAGTATGTACATTAGGGTGCATCACTCTCCATAAAAAAATGGGCTATGGTTTTTCCATCGGAAATAAAAAATTTATTACTTTTTAAGGCTAGTGCCAAAATGTTTCGGAAAAATATTAAGATTTTCGTAGGCTGGGCCTATTTGAAATCGAGTTTTTTTATAAACGAAATTCGTTCTTTAAAACTATTTTTTCTAAATAATCACCTCAAATGATAGAAGAGTTTAAGCTTAAGCTTGTGGATACAAATGTATCGAGAGGATCAAAATAATGAGTTTTTGTCAATTCCGGTCCGAACGGTTTTTTGGCGTTGCACCCTAATGTCCATATGTAAGTATGTACATACATATATAGTTAGCTTTGTCCATGCTTATGTTTTTGTATTACCCGACTGACTGACTGCCTGCCTGCCAATAACAGCTACTGCGCTATATTGCTGCCCTTCTGCCTGTCATTGTTGTCAATGAAATGTCAACCTATTGGCTCACAGTTCAATATTTTCCACACAAACAGAAATTAAAAAAAAAAAAAATGAACAAAAGCCAAACAGAAAAAAACACCATTGTTCCAGCTGGCTGACTGCTAGACTGTCAATACTACATATTTACATACAGATGCACATGCAGATTTTCATATTTTTGCATTTTATTTTATTTTTAATTTAATTTTTGCTTTGTTGTGTCCACTTTGTGTTGTAATGGAGAAGCAGGTGTAGGTGCTGGAAGTCTCAAAAGTGTTATGGCGTAGATTATTTTTCTGTTGTTGTTTTTACGAGTACATATTTTCAAAAAAAAAGTAGGTTAAGAGTTCATAGGTTGGTTGGTTGGTGGATTGTTGATTGGTTCGCTCGCTCGCATGCAAATACTGATAGGGTAGATCAAATCCAATCAGTTTGTAATATTTCAAGGTAAGCGCCGTGCGCTGCAAAGCTTTTCTACATAACCATTCAGTGCTACAGTACCACTTATATCAATTGATTTTATGCCATTCAAAGTACTTGCTATTTCTGCTTATTCAATATTTTCCTATTGACTTAATTAATTAAGAAAATTTCCAGTTTTCTCTATCTATAATTCACATTGCACACTGCCGGAAAAAAGTATTGACACAGAGAAAATTTTTTACAATATGCGCAACAATTTTTATTTTAAATTTTTCACCATAATCTTTTTATAAAAATATGTATCATACAACAACTAAAAACATAAAAATAGTTTTTCTAAACTTTGTGCAAAACTCGGAAAAATTCAACAAATTTTCTTGCAAATTTTAAACTTTTTAGTAAAATTTTTTATAATTTTATGCAGTTTGTAGCACAAAAAATTTTATTATAATAAAGTGCAAGTATGAAGTAGTTAGGGCTACCGTTAATTTTTTTCACACAATTTCTTCCATACAAAAAAAAAAGTTCGAAAATACTTTGTATGGAAAAAATGCAAAACACCGTCAACAAAAACAAAAACTCAAAAATCAGCGCGATCTAATGGGCCACGAAACTGCATTCCCAAGAAAATTTCCACAAAGTCTAGAAGTTATATTTTTATGGTTTTAGTGGAAAAATGAACAATATTTTTATAAAAAAATAGCAGAAAAATATGAAAAATTGTCTATACATCACAGATGCATAGGTCGGCCGAGAAATTCTAATCCTCCCACAAATGTTTATATATTTTTCAAATATGCAGTATGCGATTTTTTTTCTATTGTCAATTGATAAAAACGTGTTGGCACTGCCATGTCTCTGGTCGTAACTGTTTATTCCATAGCAGCAAATCAATAGCTTACTAACAGCTGCTTTTCTTAGTAAAACATGGAAAATTCCATAGACGTCAACTGACTATGTATGTCGGTAAATACAGTCGGTGTCAAATGTTAGTGTACACCTTGTAATATAAAATTCGCAATTATTTTCATGAAACATTTTTTTCATTAATTATTTATAAAAATATAGTTAATTCTACAACATAAACCATGAAAATAACAGTTTCACACTTTATATAAAGGTCCAAAAAATTCAAACAATTTTCATGAAAATTTCAAAATTTTTATTCAGAATTTCTAGAAAATTTTCGAGTATGCAGTTTTTTAGAATTTTTTTTTTGTGAAGCGTGTTGGGCATTTTCTTCCATATAAAAATAGATTCTGATCACGCGAATAAAAACGCGGTTTATCTTATAGAATGAACTACATTTTCATAAACAATTAACGAAAAAAATTTTCATTAAAATAATTCTGAATTTTATATTACAACAAGGTGTACACTTACACTTGACACCGATTGTATGTAAGTACATATGTACACAAGTGTGCGGGCGTAGGTGTTTTGTGGTGGTGGTCACATTGTCTGTCTGTGCAATTATTTTATTATGTATTACCTGTCTACTGATTGATCAATGTTGGCTTCCAGTAGTTGGTCATGTTTCATTATTTGATTACATTTTATACACTGTTATCTGTTGATTGGAATTTCTTTCCTCAAGGTCAATTCGATTTTCATAGAAAAAGTATCTACTTATATCTAAAAAGTTGCTTGTATTAAACTGGTGCTTATAAGGTTGTTAAAGTGTGATAAAAAAAATACAAAGGCCAAATTTCTTGACTCAGATAGATTTTCCCAATGTGCTTTTATAAGTTTGTCTTTCAAATATCTCAAATCTTGGCCAATCCATTAGTTCATCCCTTACCGATACCTTGCCTTGACGTAAGACTGTTGCAAGAAAATTTTGCAAATAAAAATGTGAAACACATATACATACTTAGAGTGGCTCAAAAATGCATATGAAAAAGTAAAGTTGGAATTTTAGCGTTCTCACCCCCTGGGATTGTTCTATACCGAAAAAAATAACTACGATAACTTGTTTTTTCCTTTCCGCTTTGAGCGACTACTTAATAGTTTTTGATTTAAAACATTATATTTATTATATTATATTTTTTTTTTTCGGTATATAACAAACTTAGCGGGTGAGAGCATTGAAATTCCGACTATACTTTTTTGGACCACCCTAATGTACATATATATGTACATACAGTGGAAAGCAAAACTGAGTGCATGGTGTTTTTGTTAAAAATTTGCAAGGTTTTGAAGTTATTTTATTTTTTATTTTTTTGGTTAAGCTTTAACCAAAATCACAATATAAATTAACTTTCAAACATATTCATCAAAATTTTTAACTGTTTCTTTAATGTAGAAAATATGGAAAAAGTGCAAAAAGCGGTTAGTAAAAAAAAAAAAATACTAAAAATCAACGCGATTTTTCAGCCGCTTAAAACTTGCATTTTATTGTAGTAAAGTTTAACAAGCATACCTTAAAATCAAATTAAAAAGGTCAATATTTTGATAAAAATCTTTAAAATTTTTCGACGCTCTGTATAAAGTTTGATTAACATATATGGTTTTGGTTAAAGCATGAAACTTTTGGTTTGCAAAAAAAAATAGCAAAAATAAATTTAAATTAAAAACCTTGCAAATATTTAATAAAAATCACCATGCACACAGTTTTGCTTCCCACTGTGCATTGGGGTGTATCACTCTCCTAAAAAGTATTAAGATTTGCGTGCGCTGGACCGATTTGAGAATACCTGCAAATATCGAGTTTTTATAATAAATTTAGTGTTTAGAAAATTTGTTTTCCAAAAAATCATCTGAGATGATAAAAGAGTTTCAGCTTAAAAGGTCCGCGTAAAATTTTTTTTAAATTTTTTCAACGGAATCTTAATAATAAGATAATATTTTAACAAAGGCCTTAAAATATAATAAATTTTATAATTCCGGTGTAAAACCGCACTTCTTTTTTGGTTAGGCACCCTAATGTATATAGATATATGTTTGTAGAAAAAGTATATCTTTAGTTAACATTTTTCCTTGCTCACCGCAGTTACAGTTTTGACCTAATCTCAACTCAGGGGGTCAAATTAATTTGCTATCTTTACACAGTTGTTTATACATCACACTTAATCCAGCCTGAAAGACGTGCCGAATAGCCGTAGATAAATCTTAATTATGCATGCCAGCATTTAATATATTTTAGCAATTCACTTTGCTATGATTTTTTGCTCACTTTTCTTCTGGAGGCATAAGTCAACATCAGTTCGGGGGCAATGTGCTGTTAATTTGATTAACTGCAGGGCAAAAATTATAGCAAGAAAACAAATATATACATACATACATAAATTCATATGTACATTAGGGTGCCTCACCAAAAAAAGTTGCGGGTTTCCCACCGATCTTATAAAATGAATTATATTTTAAGATTTGCGCCAAAATACGTGGGCTAGACCGATTTGAAAATGCTTCTAAAAATCGCATTACTTGAATTCATAAGCCTGAGGTGATTTTTTTTTGAAAAATATTATTTAAAAGTAATTTTATTTATTTATAAAAAAAAACTCCATTTTTGGAGGTATATATTTTCAAATGGGTTCTCCTTACTTGAATCTTAATATTTTTCCGAAATATTTTGGCGGAAGTATTAAAATACATTAATTTTTATAGTTCCGTTGGAAAAAAGTGCCGATTTTTGTTCGTATGAGGAGTGATGTGCCCTAATGTACATACGTACATATATGTTAACATACAAATATACATTCAAAATGATGTGGGTTGAGGGTGCTGCTTTATGTTGGTTTCCTACCAAAAATGTGCGAAAAAATATTTGAATTTAGCTTCGGCATTTTGTTAAGTAAAGTATTCTGCATGATTTATTATCTCGAAGAACTTTATACCCATATTTTAATTAAAGTTTTGATAGACACTCTTATCAGCAATTAAGTAATTAATTTTAAAAAGAGATACCAGCGGAATTGATCCGTTTATACACTGGCGGCCATTAGAATAGACTCGCCTTACTTTGAAGAGTTTTGGCTATATTTCCATGGTTTATTTTATGTTTGTGTCGAGGTCGTTTTAAATGAAAATTTCGAATCCTACTGAAAGAAGTCTGATGAGGAAATGTGGTGATTTCCGAAATAGCTATCACTTCTACCATTTTTTCAAATTATTGTTGCTTTTCCACAATAAATTTTCATTTAAAAAATGGCCTCGAGCTCATTATAAAATTGTTGAATATAATTGTTAAAAGGCCAAAAAATAACAAAAAACAAATAACTTAAGGACGAGCACACCTAAAAGTTAAGCATTCTAAAAATAGAATTATTAGCACAAACCAACAAAACCAACAACCACATGATCAAGTGAATTGCAGCGGAATAGCTGCGCTTGATTGTGTTGGCATAACAAAAATGAAAATAGTGGAAATAAGCAAACGATAATTTACAAGGCGTCTTAGCACGGTGCATAGGCAACTGGCTGAGTCAGTGGGATCGTCGGTTCGAATCCTACTGAAAGAAGTCTGATGAGGAAATGTGGTGATTTCCGAAATAGCTATCACTTCTACCATTTTTTCAAATTATTGTTGCTTTTCCACAATAAAAATTTTAATTTAAAACGGCCCGAGCTCAATATAAATTGTTGAATATAATTGTTATAAAGGCCAAAAAAATAACAAAAACAAATTTTGAATAAAAAGTTTGAAAATTTGGTAAAAATTTGTCGAATTTTTGTATAAAGTTTGAAAAGGGGATTTATATGGTGTTTGTTGTATAGCTATCAAGGCTTTATAAAAAAAATATTAAACATAAGATAAACCATCGAAATATAGTCAAAACTCTTCAAAGTAAGGCGAGTCTGTTCTAATGACCGCCAGTGTATGCTAAAAATAAGTATGCAGTAAACAAGATTTTTCGCAAAAATAACAAGTGCAACCGAAACAACTGGCGTACCTTATCTGTACAAAGAAAAATAAATATGTAAATAAAATCAATAAAAATTAATCAAGTACACAAAGAAATGCAATACGCTGAAGTATTGCTAAGTATTACTGCCATTTTTAAAAACGGCATCTTACTGGCAGAATTTCTTCAGCAAAAGATTTAGCTGGTAGGTGGCGCGGGGTCGAAATATTTAGAAACCCTGCATCATATATGGTCTGGTTTAGTTTATATTTTTGCATAATATGTATTGCCTACATTAAAAGGAGTAACTCCACGAAAAATGTTGCCGATAGGTAGAGCAAGAGTCAAAATAATTGGAAAGCCCGTATATATAATCCCATTTAATTCATCTTTAGAAACCTTGTTTTGAAAGTATTTGTTTACTATTAACTAATTTCTTTGAAGGCAAGCTGATGATGGCTCACGTTGTTAAAAAAAAATACAGATTCCCTCTTGGTATCGCTGGAGCTTTTGAAAGCTAGTTAGACTGACTGATGTACACGGCGAAAGTTGGTCATTCCGAGACTGTCAATGAATACGCCCATATTAGGAACATGGTGAAAAGCTATTTTAGCAGGAAGCACTTTTATGCCATTTTGGGCTGCTTTAAGACGGGCAATAACGGAAGGAGTAAGTGGAAGTTTTTCCTTCGGTTCAGTTTAATTTTTGTTTGCTATTTTTCTTTATTATTTTTTCTGCTTTCAATAAAGTTTCTATTTTGATGTTTTTATTTTTTAATTATAATTTTTGTTTCCTTTTTTCTTTTTATTTGGTAAAATTTCCTATTTTATGATTAAAGTTTTTTATCGTTTTATTTTTTTTTTTTTTATTTTTTTATTTAATTAAGTTTTTTTTTCATAAAATTGTTCAAACTATTTTTGTTTTCATTAATTTAGTTGTTTTCTTTTTAATTTTTTAATATAATTTTCTTTTACTTTTTAATTTTGTTTGAAAAAATTTAATTTAATTTTTAGGAATTCATTTAATTTTTATTTTTTGACTTAATTTGCTTTTAATTTTAAGGTTTTATTGTTTTAAAAAGATAAATAGACATTTTTGTTTTATTTAATTTAATATTTTTATTTTTTTAGCATTTTTTTATTTTATTAATTTTGTCTTTCGTTCGGGATCTTTCTTTCGCTTCTTTACTGCTTCGGAGCCTTACCCTATCCCTTGTCAAATAACCTGAGCCCCTTTTCATCCCCTGGACCAAGGAAGTCAATCTGCCATTAGGACAGTCGATTTTACGGTTGCAGACTTCTTGAAGTCACGAGTCTAACTATGCAAGCCTCAGACTTTTCGCGGAAAGTGCAGGCAAAGTCATGACATCAAGTAAACACAATCCAAAAGCAGAACCAAAGCTTTTCAATTATGCAAAAATTACAGCCAAAGGCCATTTAGTTTGCGCCACCTTATATTTAGCTAATTGATAGGCTACTTTGTTGGTTAAAGTGCTTGCTAGTAGCTACTCAGAATACAATTTTTGTGCGAATTGAGTTTTCTATCCGGCAGATGGATCAGTTCTTAGAGCTTCTACTTATGTGTCTTCTTCCTACTACTATATACCGAATATTCGCAAGGCTTTGCCATTCACACGGACAATGCTGGACATTTTCTTCGCTATTTTCTAGCTGACAGCTGCGGCAGGTTCTATTGTAGAGAATTCTATTTTGCATTTCTGGACCAGCTTATATGTATGTATGTAAATATTTGGTAACCGGAAATGGAATTACTAATAGCGCTGCCTAGCTATCAGAATATATTATTGCTCTATGTTTGTTCCTAGTAGGGAATACATATTTATTATTTATTAAATTCTGCTACTTTTTACGCAGAGTGTATGTTTATGAAACACTTGTGAGAAGAGGCTACAGCAAACAGCATTGGCATAAATCTACTCGGGAAATTCTCCAAAAAACCATTTTACCACACTTTCTTTTTTTTAGCTTTTTACGCGAATGAAGTTGGGTTTTTATTTTTTGTTTGTTTTTTTTCCCCCCTCTAAACAACTAGTCTTTTTGCCAATTTTGTGGCATTTGTCCAGCTGGCTATTTTCGTGTTTGTTTATTTTTTTGTGCATTTCACCAGTCACGTTCTGTAACGGAAAAATGCAATTGGCCCAATTTACTGCAGCAGCTTCAAAGTAACGAGAATCATAACACAAAAAAAAAAATATACGGAAAACTAAAACTCACTTCATTTAGTTGAGTGCAGTGAAATTTTTGCTCCATTTTTATTTTGGTGCTTTTTGTTGTTGGCGTTTTTTTTTTTTACTCTACAATGCGACAGTGTGCCACCTGCTCTTTTGATGGAAAGCCAGCGATTTCATAGTTTTAACCTGTCACACAGTGCCGCGACTCCATACAAATGATGGACAAAAATAGAAGGAGTGGTCAGAATTGGCTGAAACTTCACACCTAGAAGTATTATGCCTCTCTAATTTCAAAAATGAAATCGGTTTTTCTGTACCGGTTACTCATTTCGAGATTTCTTGCATTTTTATATGAAAATAGTCATTGTGGACATGTGTTGATATAAGTGAAAGGAGGCATCAGAATGGGCTGAAACTTTACACCTGAAAGGACTATATCACCGCAATTTAAGAAAAAAAAAACGTTTTTCAGCATCTGTTACCATTTAATTAAAAAAATTTTTTTTTTACAATTTTATAAAAAGGTAAAATAACTCATAATCATCGTAGACATATGTTTATAAAAACCGAAATAGTATTCAGAACTTGTTGAAACTTTACACCTAAAAGGACTAAGCCATGCTTATTTCAAAAATGAAATCGATTTTTCGGTACCGGGTACCCATTAAAAAAAAAAAGATTTTTTTTTTACATTACTATATGAAAGACAAATGAGGCATAATCATTGCTGATTGTGGTGTTTACGAAAACCAGGAAGGAGTCGTCAGAATTTATTGAAACTTTACATCTGAAGTGTCTATATTACTCTAATTTTAAGAAAGTAATCGGTTTTTTTGTAACGGGTACCCATTAAAAAAACACCGAGTTTTTGCACATGATTATTTAAAAATGAAATATGCATATCATTGTTGCTAAGTGTTCAGAAAAATAGTCTTAATAGTCAAAATTCGTCTAAACTTTACTTCCTAAGTGAATACATTATGGTAATTTGAAAAATTAAGTCGGTTTTCCTTACATGTTAACCTTTAGAAAAAAAAATTCTTTTGATTTCATTTAAAATAAAGCATAATCACTGTTAAGTAAGTAAGTAATAATAACTGTTATATGGTAATAACATATAATATGTTAATAAAAACCGAACTAGTTGTTATAATCACTCAGTTTCAGTGTCCTCAGAAGAGGAGGAAGTGATCACTGATTCAAATGATTCCATGCTTTTGTCTGCTTCGTCACTTTCAACAATGTATTTATTAAAGCTGAGATCAGAACCCTTTAAATATTTGTTTCTCTGTTTTATATTTCTTTTAAATGCAACTAATGGATCTAACGATAATATCAAACGAGTCATTAAATCCGTATTGCTTTGTACTCTTCCAGTTTTTCGAGAATGATTAAGCCGATATTTTCTTATGTTTTTGTGTGAACATTCTAAGGCTTCTTCTGATAATGAACCTGATAAAATAGGTGGAAATACAGATTAAGAAAATAAATGAAAACATAGCTTTAATTACCTATTGGTAAATCAAAATAAATTCATTACCTATTGGTAAATCAAAGTATTTAATTACATCACATCCATGTACTAAAACTTTATGCACTGAACTTGGCATGTTATACCAACCATAATTTCTAAGGTATAACTCTCTTGTTTCGTTCAACAAAACACTAAACTCTTGGGTTTTTATTTGTTTTCCACAAGAGAGGACTCTTAGCACCAGAGAAAAATTCATGAAATTTTAAACTCGCGTTGAACAACATTTTCCACTAATAGTAAAACGTTGAAATTTTTGCACAGGTAATGTAATTAGTTAGGTGAACAAAATTATAAAAAGACTCAATCAAANAAAAAAAATATTTAAAAAAATTGGACCTCCCTGATGTGCATACATTTATACTATCATTTTCGCAAGCTGTTTTTGTTTGCTGCTTAAGCAAAATAGTACTCTTTATGCAGATGAAGAGTAATAGGTATGTTATTTATTTTTATTTTCTTTTTGTTCGCCTTTCGTCTAATCATTGGGCGCTGTAAGGTGTCTCGATTGCATTTATTTCCTTACCCGAATTGGTTAACATATTATTTGTAAACTGGTGTCATTGCTCTATATATATATATATATGTATATATATATATATGTAAATCTTCGTATACCTTTGTTTTTGGCTCCCATACCGTGATGCATATTTAAGTATTTTAATTAGCTGATAATTTTTTTCATTTCAAAGCACCCTGTACCTCTTAATTTTTTTTTTTGCACTTTTAGCTTTAATTCAACACCTTATTTTTGAAAAGCGAACCAAAAATTTAGATCTTAGGGCATTCAGAAAAAGTATTGTAAATATAGATCAGCTAAAATAATACCAAAAAAAGGCATTTAGTCACTTTTTCAAAATTGAAAATTTTCAAATATTGGAAAAAGTTGGAAGAGATTTCGATTGTTTCTGTTAGTAGAAGGTCCAAACTACCATAACCAAAAAAAAAATTTCACGAACTTTCAAGATGTTTTTTTGTTTTTGTCTCCAAAGTTTACCAATTTTCGGATTTTGGTATGTTTAATCATATAATTATTTATTAATAAAAAAAAAATATTTGTATAAATTTTTTTTCCATGAACCATACATTTTTTGGTTTGTCGCATATATCTTTATCAAAGTGCAAAAGTTGATCTTGCTAGGAATAAAAATGTATTTTTAACAAATTTTTAACTGCGACCACTTTTATGTGCGAATCGCCGAAATGAAATGGTATGTAGAAAATAGGTGTACTTTGAGGGGGTGTGTGAGGCTGAAAGTTGTTTTTATCACAAAATAACTTATGAACTTCTCTTAGTTGGAGATTTACCTGTAACTTGACATCAAAACATCTAAGTTTCAAGACAGTCGATTTTTGTATTTTTGTCCACCTTCGCGGCACTGTGTGTCAGTCTAATTTGTCATTCTGTTGCTGGCATTTGCTAATGCAACACTGCTGAGCTCAGGTACAATTTGGCCGAATGCTGTTTGTGGCTGCCGTTTGTTTCAATATGTTTACAGAGTTATATGGCGAGAATTAGTTTTTAAGACTAGAGGGACATACGTAAAGATGTATGTAGATGTACTACGCGACAAATGAAAGTGTGCAACTTGGTCTAATATAATATCCACAATTATTTTCATGACATTTTTTTTGCATTAATTATTTATCAAAATACGTATAGCTCATTCTTTAATAAAACTCATTTAAATAAGAGTTACACACTTAATGTAAAGTTCAAAAAATTCAAAAAAAAATTCTCCAAAATTTTTAAATTTTTATTCAGAATTTCTAGAAAATTTTCGATTATGCAGTTCTTTAGCCCATTCTGTTTTAGTCTAATGGAGTGCAAGTTTCAAACGGTTAAGGAATCGCGTTGCATACTCGAAAATTTTCTAGAAATTCTGAATAAAAAGTTGAAAATTTCGATGCAAATTTTTTTGAATTTTAGTGAACTTTATATAAAGTTTGAAACTTTGATTTATATGGTTTACATTATAGAATGAACAATATTAGAACAAGGTGTACACTTTCATTTGTCGCCTAGTGTATGTACATTGGACCGTGCTGAAAAAAGTTCGGCTTCATCCGTGAGTTTTAAGTATTTTTGCAAGAATTTATTTATTTATTTTTTGCCGAACACAAGGGTTGTCTTTTACATTTCTCGTCATATCTCGACTTTTACAGTTGGATTTAACGTTGTTTTTGTTTTGAGAGGTTAATTTTTTATTTATTTTTTTTCCAAAGTTCGTTGACCTCACGGGGCACTTGTACTACTAGTCTAGTACTTACCTACCAAATCACAGTTCTTATCCACATAACGTACCACCCTAATACTAGTAAATTAAAGCTCACCAAAAATCACTAAATTTTCACTAGGCAAGTATGTGTTTTAATGATTCCAGCTGAACTGTTTTAGACTTATTTATTTAATTTTACTTTTATTTTTTATTTATTTTTTTTTGCTGTAGCAGTTGAAATAATATGGTGGTTAAGAAGTACTGGAACGGACTGCCAAAACTCAAAGCGATTTTTTAGCAACTTCAAACTTACACTTTGTTATACTAAAATTGAATGGCCTATAAAACCGCATACATACAATTTTTTTTTTTTAGAAAATTTGATTAGAAAGTTGCAAATTGGTATGCAAATTTATTAAATTTTCTTGAGTATTGCATGAAGTTTAAAGATTTGATTTTTTTTTGTTTTTTCTTGTAGTATGAACTATGTTTTTATACAAAATTTTTGGAAAAAAAATTGATTAAAAAACTTTGTATACATTGCGAAAAATTCTCGGTGCCAATTTTTTTTTCTATCACTGTACATACATACATACATATGTACATGTGCACATGAATAGGCATTAGCTATGGTATCTTTAGTAATGTACAACCCTGAATGTTCTTGCATATGTATACGTTTTCATATTTGTCTCACAGCTACTTATTTACTTGCCTTACTAATTAAAATTTTCTATTTTTTTATTGCAGGTAATAAATTCTATAATTAATTCGCCACATTTGTTAAGGTAACATATGTTTTAATTAAAATAACTATTTTAATATACCATATGCATGCATATATATTTACATGCTCATACTCATATTCCTACATACTTACATATACATTTACATATGTATTCACATCTGCATATAAATTAATGTTAAGTATATGTAAGCAATAACCATAAATTTTAAGTGCGCTCTGTTTTCTAATAGCTTTTACCTTAGCGACAGATATCTATGCATTTAAAAAATCTATAAAAAATTTACAGTGTGTTTATAAAAAATTCAACCAACAACGCCAAAGTGTCGCATAAATGGAAAAATAAAAGTACAACCGGTCAAATAAATACATAATTAAATATATGTGTACATAACTACTTAGCATATTTCCTTACATACGAGTATTTATGTGTGTAAGCATTACGTAATTTTTTGTTTAAGATACTTCTTGGCTGGCTTCTCAAACTCATTTAATATAGAGAGCATAAATTATTTTATCACTTTCTTATCTGCTGTCATTTCCATCCGTTTTGCATGCGAAATGAAGTCACCGTTACTGCGTTTTTGATAGCAGTTATTATGTCATGCATATGCGTACATATGTATGTAGATATCAGAGTTGCCTGAGAAAATTTACCACAAACACGCAAAACTTTCGATTAGTTAAAGCAGATGGGAAAATAAAAGTTTGATCAAATGACGTGTAATTTATGCATATGTAACTACCCAGTAGGAAAATTTCAAGTAAATCGCAGACAACCACCAAGGTTGATGGATCTTTTTATGCTTGAACTTAGTACTGCATATCACTATGTTTCGAGCCCCGGCGAAGTCAATTAGCCTCTGTTCGCTTTCGGACGTTTCGTCATGGAGGCTGAATTTTCCGACAGTGGTGCTAAAGATCCCTCCTTTGCGGGATTTTGATATCATGGCGGGGGCAGCGCTCGTAAGTGTGTTCCAACTGCTCATAGAAGAGATCATTGGACGCCTCGTTCTTATCTTCCGTTGGGGCATGGGCGCTGATGAGCGAGGTGTCGAGGAATCTTCTCACCCGATAAGTGAGTACGACATGCAAAGCTAGCGAAATCATCGTATATTTACTCGTTCTTCTATACCGATATTATTTCAGAGCTCGTACAGTTCATCATTCCTTGTTCTTCCATCTTCTTCTTTGCTCGTCGTCTATATATACATGGCGATATATCTTGCGTAAAGTAGTCCTGCCAATTTTGACGGGGCTAGAATTGCTGCTCAAAGTCACTGCCCTACATAGATAGATCAATTAGTTTAGCGTGAATTCCAGATTTACCGATGCCATCGTAGAAACAGCTTATTTTCGTGCTGTCCAAAGCAGCTCATCAAGAGTATTTTCCAGAATTTGATGCACTGTCTGAACGCGCACTTATAAGGCCCAAGCAGCTGGTTCGTGAAGACTTTCAGTCTTTCTCACTGCACCGTCGAAGAACGTTTGTTGTCTTGCTCTAGTGGAGGCGCTTCATCATCGTTTCTGTACATTGGTCTGGGTTCTTCTTTACTAATATCGCAATGCGACTCAACAAAAGCTTTTTATTGAAATATTAAGTACAAACTTGGTTGCAGTTTGTGGCTTTTCTGCCTTCCACCTTCACAACATGCCCCTGTAGCCGAGGTGTAATGAACGTGTTCCAGTTAAGCATCTTCTGTAGAGACTTGCCACAAAATCTTAGTTACTGCCTGGCCACCGCTCAAGATGAAAACATACCTATCAATACTATAGGTTCCGAAGTTAACCGCGGACTCCACGTTAGCTCAGCTTTTTAAAAAGAGCCAAAAAGGTGAATTTTCTTAAAAAACCTCAACTCTCCGCTACCTGTGTGCTTCGAGCAAATCCGAGTGAAATTTCGCTCCGGTAAGATAGGTCTGGCTTTCAATGAGTAGGGAATGGCAAAGCTAAAAACTGAGCCTCCATAGAGCTCCATCACTTCAATCGTATATTTTAAACGAGGATATTTGGTTTACCCTTGAAACTTCGAAAAAATTTTGAAAACATTTTGCTGAGGTTTCGTTATCTTAAGTGCATTTTTGGTACTCTGTGGTAGCGTGTTCGATGGGAATCTGTCAGTCTTAGCTTACTGCTTTTCCGACGGGCATGGGCGCAGATGAGTGAAATGTTGAAGAGTCTCGCTTTGATGCGAATCGTGGCTAGACGCTCGTCCACCGGGATGAACAACAGTCTTTGTCCTACCACAAATCCTACACCGAATTTGCGCTTCTTTACGTGGCAGCTGTAGTCGACGTGGCAATTCTTGGATTCTTGCTTTTGTCTTGAATATCAAGTGAATCGGAAAAGTCGAAAGTAAAAACGATACATTGTTAACTCCCTATCTCTCTGACAAAGATTACGCAAGTTCAGCTCAGCGAAAGTGAGAAAAAAAAAACAGTAGAAAAAATGCCTCGCCTTATCTTTCTTCTTACGCCACAGTCTAGCACCCAAGGCATCCCAGTTCGCGAACTTCGGCGCGAAATTATATTCATCCACAATTTTTAATGACGTATGCCGGTTTGCGCTGACTCTGGCACGGTCTGCTTATCACTGGAACCTCTGATCTCATATATCTCGTTTCTGGTTCTGGCTGAAGCCCATCTGAGAAGTTCGGTTACCTGTTTCTCTGTGTGTAGAATAGCTTCTGTGACCTTACGAAAAGCTTTTGTGTGCCTTCACACCATACATACAATTATATGTAAGGGATCTTTCAGTCATTCATTCCAGAATATTTTACTAAACTTTCTATGTTCTGAGACTCTAAAAAGTTATCCTTGAAGGTGGATCTAAAAATAATATTTTACGAAGGTTTTGGTTTTGTTCCGATCTTCGCCTTATCAAACTCCTTTCAAGTTCTATTTGTGCACCATTGTAATGTTATTTAGCATTTTTATTTGTAAATTGAATGCTTATTGTTTCAATTATAAATTTACTGGTATAAAAACATTCCCAACGGGATATCTTTAAACATGCTGCTTAGAAATGGCAGCATAGCAAACGTGCAATGTTGCAACCATAATCTACTTTTTCCCGTCATCATGCACCATTTCCATCGTCACAAAGCTTAGAAACTTATGCAATCGCCGGGAAATGTGTTTGCGGCTTTTAAGTCGAACTCGTTTTGCCACTCCATTTAAAAGTAATAGCATAGATTACGTACGAACAGTTAGTAGAAACACTTCGATCCCATCGACATGCACTTCGATGCTTACTTACCTACTTACTTACGATTATGTACTTGCGTAAATATGTATGTATGTTTGGTATGTAGGTTTGTATGCACACATTGGTAATTGGGTAAGGATTGCACGCATTGCTTTGAAAAACTTCCTGCTTTTGTGGCATGCATGTCGAAGACTTCCTTACTCTGCGCACAAATCCCATACATACTAATACATTACTTTGTGTTTTTTTCTTTTTCGATATACATAGCTCCGTTTTAATTAAGTTATCATTAAATGTTTGCGGTTTCTTTCATAAAAGTCAAATGGATTAACTATGTTGTTGATTACTGATTGACATGATTTAATTTAATGGCATTGCATCAGCGTTGAATTAGAGCGTCATCTTTGCGTTATCCTCATGTATATTTATTTGCGTTTGTATGAATTGATCTATTTAGATTCGTTTTAAATAGTGTGGTAGCCTTTCTAAAACTGTTCTTCTAGAAGTCGCTTCTTTTAATGGTGACAGAACTCGTAAGCTTGTAAGCTTGTAATCCTGGTTGCCTAAAATACCTGTAGGCTGTCGTCACATCGTCGTAGATAAGGGGGAGAGGGATAAAGGGGTAAGCCCATCATTTCGGCATGTACCCCCACAACAGCCCAGTGCAGACTTCCATGAGTCTGTAGATATTTTCTTTGCTTATTCTTGTAAAAGCTCTAGTTTTAAGTGGGTCGTAGAATGTCCAGAACTGCCGGCTAATCCTATACGATCCTGTTTGGTGCCACCTCTGTCTAGCTTTCGAGTGGTAAATTTCTTCAATGCTGTCTTGGATCAATAAATCTGCCTGAGCGAGACATCCTTGTTCACCGCGTCGCACACGTTCCGTGCGGAGCCGCACCTTGTTTGTCGCCGTCTCGTCTCCGTAAATGTCCCTTTGTCCGGAGACTCATCTTAGGGTGATTTAGTATTGATCAGAGATAGATCAAGGCCAACTCTATCTTTCACTTCATCATCCAATAGTTGAGATCTAACAGAAGTAAATAGAAGAGAGTGCCTAAATAGTCGCTTAGCTATCCGAAAAGATATTCACTCGCGTTATGGCGGATGCATTCGTTGGGTGATGTGCCTTAGCTCCTCCTTAATTGCAAACGTTTCGGCTTGGAAAACGCGTGGATGGTCTGGTAGGCGAAAGGATAGCTTTAAGTTGTATTTCTCAATGAAAACCCCTCCACCAACTTCTTGTTGGATCCGTCCGTAAATACAGCTAAGTTTTTCAAGAACTCGACCCTATCTTGAGTTCAGTCACTGTGGCTGGGGGAATGTCCTGCGGGGTTTGTAGTGAACCAAGGTCTTAGACAGGATACAGTCAGTGGGCAGTGCTTTGATTTTCGGCGGTAATGTGTTAAGGAGGGAGCTATGCCCAAACGGTCTTTGCTTCCAGCGCCCTAAGACACGCAGTCTTATTGCGCTGTTAGAAGCGAAATTTACAATAAAACTATCTAACCTGGATCTCATTGTCCCCGTTACACCAGCGGTTGCTGACCTATGATATCCGCTTAGCTTTTTAGTTACGTAATCCTTAGTAAAGGCTAGCCACCAGACCGGGGACTTCTCTTTCAGGTAGGCATGTTGAGGGTGGGTATGATAAATTGGACGTTGTGTCTCTAATGTACAGATATAAAAGTCCTCAAACGTTTTGAGTACAAAGGAAATTCGGCTTAATGGGCTGAGATCCTTAGCATTGACATGACCACATTTCCCTGCTTTATGATTAAAACTTACTTTGATCTTCCTGCAGCTAATGAGACCTGGTTCAGTATTAGGCATCCTCTTCCTATAAAAATTGCTACCGGGACTGGAATGATCCTCTCTGGTGCTTCCTGAATGATTGGTAATATTCCGTCCATCTCTGTGATTTTCTCTCTCCAGTAGTTCCAAGAGGTCCTCGGAGGAGGTTGGTAAATAGTTTAGGGCAGCGCTTTCCATTTCGTTGATCCTGAGGTGCAAGTCTCGAACCGGCATAATGTAACTTTGGCTTTTCAAAGTGAGAATTTATTCACTTTGAGTCTTCTCTTAAAATCACTCAAAATCCCTTTGTTGTACCTGTTGTTTGGGGGCGAGTACTTTTTTCAAATTTAAATACGCCAATTGGCACTGCTATGCATGAGATCTCGGTTTTACCAATCATTTAACCTGAAAATTGACTGCTGTCGCATATTCATATCGCAAGGTGCGTTTCGCTTGTCGAATTGTTTAAATAATTTTAAAAGCTCCAACCCTAACCTCACAAGGAAATATTGCAAGCAAAAATGTGTTCCTATACTTGAAAGCCAACAAGTCGAGAGTAGACCCAATCGGCTTTGAACAAAATAATCAAAAGATATCGAACACCCAAACACACTAAATATACTCTACATATTTACTATAATGAAAGCCACAAATCTGCATAGACAAAAGCTTGATTTTTCTTTGATATCCTTTTTACTAAGCAAAAGTGTAAAAGTGCACTATTAAAAGAACACTATCACTGCTTCCTATCCTCACAAAGTGCTTAGTAGCTCTGCATAGAAATTCTTCGATAAAAGCAAAGAAAAAAATAATAATAATTAAAAAAGAAAGATGCAAAAATCTAAAAACTAAAAGGATGCTCAAACTTGACGATAAAATGTAATTGGATCTCCTAGTACGTTTTATTTATAAAAGAAAAATGCAACAACAGCAAAAATTTAATGAGCAAAAGAATGCGCATAAGCGAGTGTGCGTGCGTGTCTGTGTGTGTGAAAAGTCGCACCAAGGTGGTAAAAACTATGTGAGTTTATTAAGCTGCAAATTAAAGCGAAGTTAATGAAACAAAACCAAAAGTGGGGAACTCTAAGCACGCAAGCTGTGAGAATAGTGTACAAAAATGCCAACGTTTTTGCTCTCGCTGCTAAAGCAGTTGAAGCATACCTACAGGCGCTAAGGATCATCTAAAGCAGTCGCATCTATGCGGAAGAATTTCTACACCAGATGAAATTTCCTTTTACAATTTGATTGCATTTGAAAATTCTGATTTTTTCCCACACGCTTTTGCCTTTACCGTTTGGACCATTTCACGTTTATGGCATTTACTTCGTTTGCATCTTTTCTGTTTTTTTTTTTTTACTAAAAGTCCTCTCCTAAGCTGAGAGCTATGCGATTTACTATTTGTATTGGCATTCGTGTTAGCTTGTTTTTGTATGCAGAAGCAATGAAGTGAAATTTCCGGGAAGCAACCCACAACACCAAAACACTGCTCAAGTGCGTTCGTACATATGCACGTATGTACATTAAGGTGGCCCTAAATCAGTAAAGTCGGAATTGTAATGCTCTCACCCCCTTGGATTGTTCTGTATCAAAAAAAAGTATACCACTATTTTTTTATTTTGAAATCAAAAAATATTTAGAGGTCGCAAAAGCGCTCAAAGTTTTCCATGTAATTTTATACGAAAAAAAAAAAACAATTTTTCGTAGAAATGGTAATAATTTCTGGAAAATCAATACTTCTCAATCGGAAAACTCTGGTTCTCTTCAGGAGACTTTCAATAATAATACTCAATTGTTTATTTAACAATTTTTTAATACTAACGGTTTTTTATTGGCCCTCCCATTGGACTTTTCCAAGGTTTTGCCGGACCTATAAATTATAGTTGGGATGAAAAAATGGTTAAATAAACAATTGGGTATTATTACTGGGAATCTCCTGGAGAGAAACAGAGTTTTCTGATAGAAGAATATTTATTTTTAAGAATTCTATACTATTTCTACAAAAAGTTGTTTTTCCCCCATATAAAATACATAGAAAACTTTGAGCGACCTCTAAATATTTTTTGATTTCAAAATAAAAAATAGAGGTATATTTTATTCGGTATAGAACAATTGTAGGGGGTGAGAGCGTAAAGATTCCGACTGTACTTTTTCCCCCCCACATGCATTTTTGGACCACCCTAATGTACATATGTACAATAGACCGTACCAGAAAAATAAGTAATCTAAAGATTAAATTAATAAAAATATACTTTTTTCTTTTTAAAACAGTACAAAGTAAAAATTAAAAGAAAATTATATAAAAAATAGTAATCAAATAAAGCAAAAAAAAAAATAATAATATACGTTTTTAAAAATTAAATGAAATTAAGAATTTTTTTATTTAAATTGTAAAAATCTTTAAAAAAAAAGTCAAAAACGGAAAAAATTCAAAACAAAGACACAAAATTAATTAAAAAAAAAAGAAACAAATCATTACAATTACGTACAATTAAAACCGGGAAAAATTACAAAAAGCTTCTAAAAATTAAATGAAATTACAAAAAGAAATTTTTCTGTTTAAAATAATATAATCTAAAAAAACTCAATTAAAAAAGAAAAATTTAAATCAAATTCAAAAGGAAAAAATAAAGGTTAGTTTCTACGAACTTATTGAAATTAAAAAATATTTTTCGTAAAAAAATATATATATGTAGCTGTTTTTGCAATACGGACGCTTTTTTAATTTTTTTTTTGTTTTCGCTAACTATATAACGTACTAAAAATTTTTCTAGAAAAAGTAATTAATGAGTGCCAAATTTTTAAGAAACTTTCCAAAAAAAAATTTTAGAATAACGATTTTAGGAGTTTTTGTTGTAGTATTAGCCATAATTTTATATAGCATTATTCCCAAGAAGGCTTCCCTGACGAGCTATTTAGTCGGAGGAGAAAGAGAGGCAGGTAATTGAATTATTTGGTCTTTGTTCTCTCAAGTCAGAGAGGTGGGAGGTGTTAAGCCCCATTATTTTTTTTGTTCCAGCCTCCAATTCAAATTTCCTTAAAATTTTATAGATTTCCTGAGGTATACCGTAGACCAATATGCATCAATTAAGGAAAAATCGAATGTCGATTCTCGAATTTTTTTAATCGATTCACGGATCGAATCGGAACTAAAAAAAAACGAATCGGAAGGGCTCGATTAATCGATTTAAAAACGGCATCTCTAATGTACCCAAATATGTATGTATATGGGGCGTTCCATACCAAAATGGACGGGGCTCACACTTCATGTGCTTAATTTGTTTCAAATTTTTAGGGTTGAGGGATAAACATAAATAATAAATAAATATGAAATTTGAGCTTGAGCACAAAAACAAAAACAAATCGATTTAATAGTTTTCCAAATATCTCGATAACAGGGCGAGGAAACAATTTGAAAAAATCACACATACGCACATCAAAATTCTCTATGAAAAGAAATATTTTTAAATTTTTTTTCTATAAAAATTTTTCACATATAAATTTTTTTATAAAAAAAAATAGTTTTTGAAAATATGCCTTCTCAAAAAAAAATGAAAAAAAATCACAATGGTAGCTATAAGTATTGCGCAATATTTAAGTATAGTATTATGGGGTGCCCTCTACAATAATTTGAGTTATGATTTTTTTTTACACCGAAGTTGACTACATTACAAATTTGAAAATTTTTAATTTTTTTTTTTTTTTTTTTTTCAGTATGCAGTTTTGTTAGCAATTGCAAAACTAGCGTATTTTTTTAAATTTCCTTTGAAAACGGTTTTGCGCATTTCCATAAGAAAAAAGTGCAAAAAGCCGTCAGCATAAAAAATATTAAAAATCAACGCAATTTCGCAGTAGTTTAAAACTTGCACTTTATTATACTTAATGGGCTATAAAAGTGCATACTCGAAAAAATTCTAAAAAAAAAAATAAAAAAAATTTGTAAAATTTTAATGTAATAATTTTTTTTTATTGTCTAGTGCACCCCGTAATACTATACTTAAATATAGCGCAATACTCAGATGGCATATTTTCAAAAACTAATTTTTTCATAAAAGAATTTGTATATAAAAATTTTTCAAGAAAAAAAAATGTAATAAATATTTATTTTCATAGAGAATTTTGATGTGTGTATGTGTAATTTTTTTTCCTCGCTCCGTTCTCGAGATATTTATAAAACTATTCGATCGATTTATTTTTGTTTTTGTGCTGTAAGGTTTTTAAAAATGTATTAATCATTTCATAATTTCATATTTAGTAATTATTTTTGTTTGTCCATCAACACTTGAAATTTGAAACAAATCAAACACATGAAGTGTGAACCCCATCCGTTTTGGTATGGAACGCCCCATATATCATTGTACATTCGCGTATGTACAAGTGCATATATGATAGCATGCATAAATCCTTGTGCAATTCCGTTTAAAGGCCTGCAAGTAGCTTAACACTCTATTGGCAGTGGCGGACAAAGCTAGATAATCCAGCGCCGCACAGTGAGTACGCCAGCCATAAATTCTATTGCCGTGCAAGTGCATGCATTAAATATTTTCCCAGAAAATTTTATGATTTTATTTCCATTATTGTATGAGTAAGCGACTTACACGATAGTAGTAGCTTTTAGCTTACCGCTAACGCATCTATTGCAGCCAGCTTGTTGGCCTTCTAACCACATATGTATGTATGTATCTCGGTAGTGCTGCTGTTGCCTATCATTGCTATGCATTACAATGCGTTTCATTTGCCGCACGCTCACTGCGGGTGGACTTATTGTCCTCAGCAGCGTCTCCTTTCGCAATTGCGTCTGCTCTCGGAAATTACGCTTTGTTGTGGCGTTGATATCATATTCGCTGATAATGACTTTTATCATTGTTGCTATGGTTGCTATTGTTGCGAAAGGCTGCAATTCAGCCAGCTAGCCAACAAGTCAAGCTGGTGCATTCTAATGTATAAAATGAGGTGAATTGTGTCGCCTGCACTTTGGCAACAATGTTCTTAGTGTTATGGTGATTTTTATTCGTTTATATCTTTTCTCGTTTCTTCTCAGCGGAAATTCAAAACCAGAAAAACAAACTAAAAAATAACTGATGAAATGTTTGACCTTAATGCACTTGCTCTGAATGACCCATTTTTTCCGTGGCCTTAAACTTTTTCTTTTCTGATGGAAATTTTAATTTTATATATATTTTTTTCTTGTATGATCTACGAATCCCTTTTCATTGTTAACGAAGTTAAATTTATTATACCACATTGGGGAAGCATCCTGGGTCTATGAATTCCTGTAAAGTCCCTTTCGTGGAGAGAATATCTGAGGTAAACCCGGTTCCTGGAAGCGATGAGCGTTACGAGCTTATGTCAATGCCACATTAGCTTGGTGACAGAGTTAATTTGCTCCATGCTATCGAAAGGGAGCTTTCTGGGTTGTGTACAATAGACTTCCGCTCCTATACCATGGTCGATTCTTGAAGTAATAGCTGTCGTACTACAGTTTTCATCATTAATTCTTAGTTGGTTCTGGGTACTTAGAAAAAAGACCTTAAAGTTCGACCTCGGAAGATATATGCAGGCCCCTGATGCTAACTTTGGGCATGTAACGGACCGTCAATTCTTTCCATTGTTGCCGTAGGGATCCCCACGCATATCATGCCTAGAAAAGAGGCAATAAAGATGGAAAAGTCCCGTTTCGGAATCAGCTTGGAAAATGCTGCCTAACATATCAAAACATAAAATGGCATAACAAATCCTAATGCTGGATTTTCACTAGGCATTAAATGGCAAAAAGGACAAATGACAAAGTTGGGCATTAAAAAATATTCGAGCCATTACGTTAAAAAAAGTGTCATTAAGTTCATTTCCACATAGCATTTTTTTAAATGGCTTATATTTTTTGCCATTTCAATGCCTAGTGGAAATTCGGCATAAGATAACATAATAACAAAATATAGCATTATATAATATAACATAACATAGCATAACATAAATAAAACATAAGATAACTTAGCAAAATATAACATAACAAAACCGAGCATAATGTAGCATAACATAATGTGATAACGATATAACATTCCACAACATAACACAATCGGCAGTAAGCCTGTTCTAGCACCGTTTGAACTTTGAGCAACGGACATTTTTATTGGTATAATCTTTATATTTGAAAATGTGTACAAAAAGTTTGTTGGGTTAAAGAAAAAGAAAAAGTTGATTGGGTTAAAGAAAAATATGCGATACGATTTGCACCAAATTTTCGGGCAAATACCCAATCGTGTGACACTACCTTTATACATATGAACAAATCTCACGAGTTGTTACATTTTTCGAGAAAAACGTTTGTGTACACTTATGTTAGAGAATACATTATCTTTAGTTTTGCATTAAGAACAAGATTCCACCACGAAATTGTATTTAAATGAAAACTTAAAAACATTATTCTTCGCGAACATATTATATATTTCGAGTGTTCCAATAAAAATTGTAATTTTTGTATCGAAAATCATCGTCATCTTTCACTCAATGCATTTTTTTTTCATCTGGTGGCACACTAGTTTATTACACTAGATTCGTCCGTTTTGGCAAGAAGAACATTTTCGCCATTTAATTTTAATATTTTAAAGTATGCATCTTAAATTATTAAAAATAAAGAAAAATCATATAATTTCAAAAAACACAAAATAGCTGCGACAGATATTCTGCATACTGCCATTTTTTTTTAATTTGGTGGCACACTCTTGAAACTTCACAAAAATGTTATATTTGATGCCAGCTTTGATTGCCTCTAACATGAACATTCTGTTTGAAAACTTCCCAACGTTATTAAAAAAAAAAACAATTATGATTTTTTCGAGTGCAAATGAACAAGTTTGTAATTTCGTTACTTTTTTTGCCTAAACAAACGTTTTAAGGCTAAAATTGTTCAAATAATTGATTTATTTTGTATTGTACTTGTTTCTGGAACTCCATTGAGAGAGAAGCGAGTGACACTAAAAAAAGCAGCTCGTGAGATTTACTCATATACATATGTACCTACTATATCCGCATTAGGAGTTCCGCAGTTGGCAATCAAACAACTTTAAACACAATCTAATGCAGCCATTAGCATGTCAAACTCCCCTCAACATTGCTTATGCTCTCGATTCAAAATAAAAAAATCTAAATTTCCGCCTCCGAAGTCTAGCGCGCTGCCTGACACCACAATCAACAACCAACCGGGGCAGTGCTGTAAATAAATTTAATGGCAAAACTATACAAATGTTATTACAAAAAAAATCCAATATTCATAATCTTTAAAATAGATTAAACAAATCTAATAACATGTTTGCCAGTCACTCTTCCTTTATGGCTACACAAAATTTGCAAAATTGGCTATCATGCAATAAGCCTCCAACCGAAACAGTAGCACGGACGGCCATACATATATAAATATGTGCAAATTAGAAAATATATTTCAATTAATTCAATATTTTCGGAGCAACATAAAAACATAAATAAAATTTGCTTACCAACGAAGCGGAATTTCGCAAACTTACCAAATATGTACATAGTATGTGCAAATTTTCGTTGGCTGTTGTTCGTTAGGCCGGAAGTTCCATTGCCCACACACGTGAACATAAACACACCCACCCACCCATACGAGCGAATATTTTTGCGCACATTGTGGCAGTTTATTTGTCCGAGTATATTGTAAATATTGCAAAATTTTGCGACTCATATCACATCTGCATACACATATAGGATAGGCCCATAAACCGGTATTTATTATATGCATTAGTAAAATATGTGTATGTATGTAGTATACATACATATATAGCGTAGTTAATTAAGTTTTTGGTTCGCGTGGTTGGCTCTTTTGCTGTCGTCTTATTAGCTGTGTAATCGGTTGGTGGCTTGATTTTACCATAACAATTTTGCACTTATTTAGCTTTGCAACAAATGGCGGCAAGTGTTGCGTGTAAATCAAAATTCGTAAAGGTCATTGCTGCCAGTACTTAGTATAGTGGGTGGTTGCGCTCAATGGCTTGTTGCAGAACGGCATGTGGGTGGCAGTGGATTAGAGTCAAATATGTACAGCTTTTAAATTGGTGGCGTAATAATGTGCAAATGATAGGTTTGACAGTGATTCATGGTCATTTAGATTATTACAAAATATATTAGTATGCACACATAGCCACGAAATTATTATGACAAATGCGGAAAAATTCCCACTCCAAATATGTGCATTCATACGTAGAAATAATATATTACTTTTGATGTTTATATATAAAACTAATTTTACCTGTTTTGGATAGCATTTATTTACAATTTATCGGCAAGTACAAGTTGCCTAGCAAGAAAAAAAACCGTGCCGTTGGATTCCCAAAAAATCTTAAGGAATTTACTTTTTGATGTAAAATTTTAATGCAAATTAAATTAACATTAACTTTTAATTCATGCTTCGAATGTATATTAACTACATTGAAAGAAGTAACTCCACAAAAGTTTAGCCGGTAGGTGGCGCGGTGATCGAAATATTTGAAAAAACTGCATTTATGGTCTGATATAGTTTATATTTATAATATATATTATTTACCAAAAATTTTGCCGATAGGTGGAGCAAGAGTCGCGATATTTGGAAAACCAGGACCGATTTAGTTTATGGGTCGAATTCTTGTTTTCGTTCGAATCGAAAATTTGAAATTTCCCTATTACTTTTCTATGCAAAAATTTTAAATTTTCGATTCGTGCGAAAACAAGATTCCGGCCCTATATTTAGTAAGCTGGGTCTAAAAATTTGTATCCTATTAACTTATTTAACGATTTAAAAATTTTTTTTTCAAATTTTTTACAAAAAAATATGCATACGCCATTTTAATCAGGCTTCGTAAACTAAGTGTACACTAGACCGTTAGTTATTTAAATTTTTTTTTAATATACAGTTTGCCGATCGGAAAACGATCGCCTTTTGGTCTAAAAATAAGCTGTGCAAAATTTTATTCGAATATGATAACTCTAACCATATGCATTCAGGGAAAAATAGTTAAAAATCGTGAATTTTAGAGTCATTAGTAAAATAACTCACATAATCTGAATATGAGCTCAAAAAAAACAAAAATAGAATAAATTTTAAGAATTTGCGAAATTATCTTTTTTTTTTTTTAATTGAGAAAACAGCATTTTCGCATTCTGTGTACTCTTCTAACCGATAAATTTTGTTACCATCTCATAGGCTGGTAACAAAATATTGCCCCGTAAAATATGCAATGCCAAGATTTCCACAATTCTTCATAGCTGAATATTTTAACTGCATTACCAACGTACCTAGTATCGCGGTGACAAGAACTGGTAACATTTTTTGGTAATGAAATTTTCCGGTTACACAAAATCTTCGGTAACGTGCAGAATAGACCTGTTAAAATGTGCACACATACATATGTACATATATTTCTTCCTGGAATTTTTTTTTTTATTTTATTATTTATCCTGTAGAAACTTCTAAATTGATCTGTTATTTTTCTCTATAAATGTACCCCATTTTTATAAAATTGTTTGCCATTTTTTTCATATTAAGCCCCCAAGGCATGATAATTCGTAACAATTGTTACAAACTATTACAAGCAATTGCTTAATAAAACAAAACTTTTGTCAGCTGTTTTTCTAATTGCGATGCGCATAATCCTGCCAATGGAAATAATATTTTAATTGATTTTACAATCAAATGTGTTGTACAGTATCGTTACGTTGCTTGAATCCAATATCATTTACTAAATTTGCTATAACTGTTCAATGATGCTTGAAGCTAGTACCAATATTGCCGTAAATGATGAGTGACGGACTCCCTAACCACCAATTGCACCCCATCGGGACTAATTGTCAGCCCTCCTTTTTAAGTCTCTAGCTAAAGATTAGGCGCATATTTTTTAACTGGATTATTACAAAAATTTACAATTGAGATCCGGTTTTAATCCGTACACGTATATATACATATGTATGAATAAAACTTTAGTTTTATGTATATAAGTATGTATGCAATTCCTAATATTGCTTGAATGTCCACAAAGAATTTCTCCATTTCACCAGCTCAAGTCTACAAACGTTGAAGCAACCACGTTTGAAAACTATGCAAATAGTTGAAACAGAAAAATTAGTGTCATACAACAACACAGATGCAGAGATACTAAACAAAATTATTAATAAAAAGTGTTAACGCATTCGAAGAAAAAAAAAAAGATGGTGAAAATTTCTTGCTGCAGGCGCCACGCAGTTTTTACGCATTTGTGCCACATTTCGCGTGTTTAGTTTTTCGCGCTGTTGAATTTTGTATGTTTTGGTGTTTGTAATTAAGCCTTAACGTGGTTGTACATACATACAGTGACTCAAAGAATTACCACGTGTTGATTTTCTTCAAATATTCGTAATGTTTTTCGAGCTAAATTTTTGTTTTGTTATTTTTATATAAAAATATCGCCTAAAAGCTTTAACCAAAACCGTGTAAACCACAGATTCAAACTTTATAAAAAATTTTGGAAAACTCAACAAATTTTCATCAAAATTTCAACTTTTAGTTCTGAATTTTTAGAAAATGTTTGGGTGCAGTTTTGTAGCCTATACAAGTTTAGTCCAATGAAGTGCAAGTTCCAATCGGCTAAAAATTCGCGTTGATTTTTGAGAGTTTTTTTTGGTGACGCATTTTTGCTTTTTTTCATATAAGTAAGTATTTCTTATGAATTAAAACGCAGGAGAGCGTCAGCAACAAAATTTCAAAATATCAACGCAAGTTTTTGTAAATTGCGCTTGTTATATTAAAAAACTCAAAAAAGTAGCCTCCGAAAAAAATTCTCAAAAATAAACGCGATTTTTTAGCCGTTTGAAACTTGCACTTCATTAGACTAAAATTGTGTGGGCTATAAAACTGCATACCCAAACATTTTCTTCAGAATAAAATGTTGATATTTTGATGAAAATTTGTTAAATTTTTCTAAATTTTGTATAAAGTTTGAAGCTGTGATTTGCACGGTTTTGGTTTAAGCATAGACGATATTATTATATAAAATTAAAAAAAAACTGGAAAAGTATTACGAATATTTAAAAACAAAAACACGTGGTCATTTGTTTGAGTCACGGTATGTTTGAAGTTGTTGCAAAAGTAGGTTGCATTTAACTAATGCCAGGTTGCCAACCTTTTTGTTGTTATTTGTTTCGTGCCACTCATTGCCATTATCTTTGTTATGTTTTTATGTGTTTATTTTTTGTACATACATTTTTTTGTAGCATTTAATGTAATTTTTTAATAAGTGTTTTTTTTTTGTAAAAAACCGCCAACATACATATTCCAAAGCGGAGAAACAACCTACGAGTGACTTGCTACTTGCAACAAACTTGCACCACTGGAAACCCCACCTAATCCACTTTTCCTATTGCTGCTGCTTGCAACTTGGTTGGCCTGCTGCGTGTCGTGGTTGTTAGGTGTAAACCCACATACATAAATGTTTATACATAGACTGTCTCACACCTATCTTTTTGTATACCAATAATCTTCCACTCCACAAGTGCCAATGTTTGAAATGCAAAACTAACGTAGTTGCAAGCTAATTTTTCTTCATAAACGCATACATACATATATTCGCATTTATACCTAGTGGGTATCTATGCACCAGTCTGCTTTTCATGTCATTGCAAAGTGCCTTCAATCAAAAAACTGCGACATTGCAATACTCGTGCAAACATTCTAGCTTACACACACACACACTTAAGTATACAAATTCGCACGCGCAATCGAAAGCCTCTAAGCCCTTGGCGAAAGTGGCAGCACACATTATCCATACATTTATTCTTCTGTATCTGCATTCTGAGCTTTTCTCGTATGCGACAAAGCTGCAGCGTTCAATGTTTCCTAGCGATAATGGCATTAATGCCAAAGCGATTTGACTTAAGTGAAACGAGTAATGGATAATCTGGAAATTGCCAGGGTGTGAATAAGTACGTATGTTTATTGCAGATTAAAAGGGCTGCTGATTAAGGGAAGAACATCTTTTTTCATTTGACATTTGAAGTGGAAATATTTATAAATATTTTTGAACGTTGGTGTCGTGTTAATCATTGGTTGGCTAGATCGCGCACAGTGGGCGGCCTCATACAAGTTAGCCGGAAAAAAATATTTTATTGCTCAGATGCTTAGATTTGTTGCAAAAAGTGCGCATAAAAAATTTTTACCTTGATCGGGGACCGATTAGATAACACCAGTGGTCCTTTGAGGAGGGTTCGTAGCAAACACGGTATATTGAATATATATATATACATATATAAATACGCCACAATAAAATTTTTAACCCCCTTTTTTGAGGGAGGGCACCGTTCGCTCTATTTTAATGAAACATATACCGATTTAAAGGATATAACTTCCTCACGTCCTGAAATTGGACACAGCAACATATGTTGTCAATACCATATTTATGACGAAAAGTGGTTTGTATTGGAAAGGGGGATGTAGCACCTCCCACACAAAATACAATTTCCATATCGCTTATCTCTGGAACTACTGATGATAGGGTTATGGATACACCTATGTACATCTACAAATATAAAAAACTAGTGAACCCGCATGGCGTTAAAACGCCCAAAATTGAATTTCAAAAACTTTCAAAATATTCCAAATGTTAATCAGAGTTATAAGAGATCCGAGTGCCATATTTCATCAAAACCGTGCAGCCGTTTCTGAGTGAAGAGCAGTCTCGCAATAATCATATTCTACAGGCTAAAGCCTCTAATTTGACAACTTATTTTTGAAATTCCTTTTGAAAAGTATTCTCAAAACAAAATCTTCTTAAATCTCTTTCATCTGACATTGTGATACACATGTTCGAACAAATGGCAACCCTCCTAAATAAAGGTGAGGAATAAATTCCTTTCAAATCCATTTCGATTTATACCCATCTTTTAATAATTCATCTAACTTACTGAATAATTTAAGTGTAACTTTTTAAACAGGTGGCTACTCTCAACCAACACTTCAATAATATTCTTGCTATTCAAACTAAAGATTTCTTAACATTCTTTCGTTTTACTACGACATTTTTATATTTCATATAGTTTTTGAATTAGCCAATTGAGGTGGAATTTTCAAACAGGTGGCAGCCCTTTTCAAAAGTATTTTCAAGCGTAATCATTTTTAACTCTCCTATCGCTGACGCAAAATAAACTGAAACCCTAAAATGTGGACCCATTACCAGTCGGCACCCTCGTAGAGGGTTCATCCGGACAATTTTCGCCGACCGAACCAGGGCTTTGCTTGGATATAAAGTGACTCAAACAAATAACCACATGTTGATTTTTTTTTTAATATTCGTAATATATTTTAGCTAAATTTTTTTTTGTTATTTTTTTATAAAAATACGGACCAAGCTTTAATCGAAACCATATAAATCACAGTTTCAAACTTTATAAAAAATTTAGGAAAATCCAAAAAATTTTCATCAAAATTTCAACTTTTAGTCTAAGGAAGTGCAAGTTCCAAACAGCTAGAAAATCCCGTTGATTTTTGAAATTTTTTTTGTTTTCGGATTTTTTGCACTTTTCTCAAACTTTCAAAATATCAACGCCTGTTTTTCTTAATTGCACTTGTTATATTAAAAAAGTCAAACAAGTAGTCTCAAAAAAAAATCCTCAAAACTCAACGCGATTTTTTAGCTGCTGAAAACTTGCTCTTCATTGGACTAAAATTATATTGGTTATATAACTGCATACCCAAAAATGTTCTAGAGATTCAGAATAAAAAACTTAAGTTTTGATGAAAATTTGTTGAATTTTCCCAAATTTTGTATAGGGTTTGGCACTGTGATTTATATGATTTTGGTTAAAACTAGGCCAGTATTTTTATAAAAAAATAACTAAAGAATTTAGTTCGAAAAATATTACGAATATTTAAAAAAAAAAAATCTACGCGTGGTCATTTGTTTGAGTCACTGCATATGTATCCTTAACTCTAACCATAGTGCACTCTTTCGATTAAACAGTGAAGAGGTTTTAAACTGAAAAAAAATGTTTAAGCGGTCACTTAAAAGGAACGTATGCCCAGAATAACAAAATTATAAATTGGCGCTTACACAATATGTTAGTGTTTGGCCGAGTTTCTCCTCCGATATGGTGTATGTGTGAATAAAAAATAGAAATGTTTTGTTAACAATTCTAGGAACCTACTTACTGTAATTACTTATTCCAGTGTTGGGGCGTGTCAATACGATAGATTGACCGACTGTGCTATTCAAT
>NW_016163214.1:32687-37829 GCF_001687245.7 Rhagoletis zephyria | reverse complement strand
TAAATTTGTATGTGGTGCGTCTTCTGTATACTGTTTATTCTGTGCTTTTACCTAAACACCTATGTATGTATGTATGTACGTATATACGTAAGTAAGATTTAATAACCGTAACATTTTTTATATAACCAATAACCCGGCGCTGCAGTAACAGCTGTGGCTAATAAACATAAACTTACTTATATATACATAAGTATTTACATTAGGGTGGTCCAAAAATGCTTGTGAAAAAATAAATTCGGAATTTTTATGCTCTCACCCCATAGGATTGTTCTTTATCGAAAAAATATACTCCTATTTTTTTATTTTGTTATCAAAAAATATTTAGAGGTCGCTCAAAGCGCACAAAGTTTTCCATGTTTTTTATTTGTGGAAAAGGCCACTTTTCGTAGAGATGGTATATAATTCTTGAAAAGCCATATACTTCGATCGGAAAACGATGTTTCTCTTCAGAAGATTCCTAATAATAATACCCAATTATTTGTTTAAAAATTTGTTTAAAGTAAAACATGCCAGAAAATGCATTGGGGGTGATATATATATATTTTTTGTATTTAAAATTGGTTTAATAAACCATTGGGTATTGTTATTGGGAGTCTCCTGAAGAGAACCAGAGTTTTCCGAACGAAAAATGTTGATTTTCAAGAATTCGATACCATTTCTACGAAAAGTGGTTTTTTCCCATATAAAAACATGGAATTCTTTGAGCGCTTTGAGCGACCTCTAAATATTTTTTTAATTTCAAAATAAAGAATAGGGGTATATTTTTTTCGATATAGAGAAATCGTAGGACCACATATACATATACATATACATATATGGGGTTCACACCCTATGTGTTTGATTTGTTTAAAATTTTTAGTGTTGATTGATAAACATAAATAATAAATAAATAGGAAATTTGAGCTTGAAATTTACAGCACGAAAACAAATCGATTTAATAGTTTTTTTAAATATCACGAGAACGGGGTGAAGAAAAAAAAAAAATCGGACATACACACATCAAAGTTCTCTATGAAAAGAAATATTTTTTAATTTTTTTTCTTGAAAAATATTTGACATACACATTTTTTGATAAAAAAATTAGTTTTTGAAAATATGCCAACTCAAAAAAAGTTTTAAAAATCACAGTATTGCGCTATTATTAAGGAGTGCACTCTACAATAATTTGAGTTATGAATTTTTTTTACACCGAAAATTTTTTTAATTTTTTCTAGAATTTTTGTTGGGTATTCAGTTTTGTAGCCCATTAAAATTCCGACTTTATTTGTTTTGGACTACCCTAATGTATATACATATGCACATATGTAAGTTCGATCGTTGTTGTTGTTGTTGTTGTTAACAGTTTGCTCATGCTGTCAATCTTGTTACAATGCATTTGAATATTTTTAAATATTATAAACTAAAACTTGTCTTCCACTAAGTATTTGTGTCGTTGTAATTGTCCGTCCATTCAATTCTCACGTTTATGAACTAATCAATTCTGGTTGTGTTTGGTTTGAACCGGTAAATTACACTCAAGGTAAAACGATTGAAATTAAAAAACTGAGAGATGAGATTTGCTTGGATGGCTGTTTAACTAGTTGCGCGATAGGGCAAGGAGAATGGACGTTTTTTGTTCAGATACGAGTACTAAATATGAGCTTAACATAGAAATTTTCGCATTCCCTAATGTCCTTTACAAACGTCATTAAGAAATAAGTTACCAAAAAAAAAGCATACATGTATAGCAAAATCTTTTCATTTGGCTTTTGGCTAGAACTTGCTGAATGGAGTGCATTCCATAGATAATCTTTAAAAAATCAGACCACTGCCACATTCTGGATTGAGCCTCTTTACGTTCCGTCTGGCGCTCGTTCGCAACTCTTAAAGGTCGTATGGAATATTTTTTATACGCGGTTGGCATATTAAATACAGAAATGCTCATAACAAAATTTGAATTTGTCCCAGGTGAATAAAATTGTGTGTCAAAAATTATTGCCATTAATCACTTGGTAAAATTTCACGTACTTTGTTTAATATTAATATACAGACATATTTTTGGTCATATTTTAATTTGAAGTGTTTACACATTAATTAGACCATTAATTTATTGAAGGATGGTAATTTTGTCTCCATACATGCAAAATATTTGCAAAGTTGCAATTAGTAGTATTGCATAAGCAAACAGCTTCCCAAAGTTGGTAATAAAATTATAAAACCTCGACAAAGAACATTTTCTACCTGGTTTATACCAGATAAATCAAGTTATTCATGATTCCTTTGCAATGATTTATTTACATATTTATGAATCAAATTGGTACATGTGTCGAAGATAAACAATTTTTGATTGTGCTAAATGATAAACGGTTTATTAAAATTTTGCTTCGGAACAAGAATAAAAGAGCAAGAAATGATTGTCTAACATAAAATTTTCGAGTCAATTCTAATTGGATATACATATATATCCAAAGTGTTCTCGGAAAGGGCTCTAACGATTTTAAGGAAATTTTGCACACAGATAATATTTTGGATGTTAAAGTTATCTGCTGAATAGGCACTATCTCCGAGAAGACCCGTATAAGGTTGCCACCTATTCGAAATTAGATACAAATTAATTAAAACATCATAATATGGGTATCAAATGGAAAGTATTTTAAAGATGCCTAATTCAAAAATATTTTTAATAAGGTTGCCACCTATTTTGAATCGCATATTTATTTAATTTTTTGTTTAGAAAAGAAAGGTAAATTATTACTATTCTTGGGTGCCAAGAGAAGGTTCTTAAACAATGCTTTCCTATACACAAAATATTACGTCTTAGGATAATAATATAAGGTTGCCACTTATTTGCGATTATACACAATTTATCTAAAACATCGCAATATGGATATCAAATGGAAGGTATTGTTGAGAACTTTGGTCAGAAAATATTTTCCATCAGGGTTGCCACGCTTCCTTGTAATACACATTTTTATTTTGTTAATCTCAACCAACATTTTTTTATGTATACATACATAGCACACATACGCTCAAGATATGTTCCATTCATTCTAGCGTATTTCGGAGTAGGGTTGCCACCTAAATTTTAGAGTAAGGAATTTACTTAATAGATATGGAAATCCTATATATGCACTCCGGGCAAAGCTCGGTCAACCTGGTACTACTTATATAAACTAGACAATGAACGAAAAATACGAAATGAAATTAAAAAATTTTATTTTTAGTATATTACCAAATACAACTAAAACTTTCTGGAGCTAAAAAGGTGCTAGATAATTTTGAGGAGAGCTAAAAAAAGAGCTAGGAGCTAAATCCCACTTTTCGCAGCTAAATAGAAAAATAAAGAGCTAAATGTAGCTCCAAAAGCACCAAAATGGCAACACTGGTAGTTAACCGTCTAAGCGATTTTGGCATAGTCCAGAAGGTGGACCAGTCGTTTTTCATCTGTGTCATATGACGCCAGTTGGCCATGCCAAGTGAAGGCAAGTCTTTCTCTATCTTGTCTTTCTAACGCAGAGGAGGCCCTCCTCCTCCTCGGTTACCAGCATCGCGACCTGCGTTGAATACTTTCAGACCTGGAGCGCTTCTGTTCATTGTCTGCGGTATTCGCCCGGCAAATCTTACCGCCATATAATGAATGAACAAAATTTATTTTTATATGGTGCGCAACACCTCCGACAAAAAAAAACTCAAAAACAACGGTAAATTCTAGCTATGTACTGCAAACTTGCACTTCATACGTAATTGAATAGGCTATAAAACTGCATGCTCGAAATCTTTCTAGGAAATTAATTAAAAAAATTGAAATTTTTAAGAATTTTTTTTTAAGTTTACATAATTAGTTTTTGTAAACTTTGTGCAAGCTGTGATATATGGGGTATCTGATATAGATAGACCCATATTTTAAATGAAAATTTTTAACAATAAATAAATAAAGATAAGTTGTCAACAGCATCATTTTCAACTTCGCTGTTATTATTTTGACCGCAACTGTACATACGTATAAGCCTCTGAGCTCACAGCATTGCAATGCAAGCTTTTCCTTTCTTTTTCATTTAATGTTGGCCACCCGTGAGCCAGTGCATTCATATTTAATTTTTCATACATACATTTATTTCTAACTTGCAGTTTATGCTTACAACCGGTTGACAATATATGTACATATATATGTGCTTTTGTATGTAGGTATATGCATTCAAGTTTGTGCTTTTATTTATAATATATTTATTTTTAGACAAGAGCGCCGAGTGTTGTATAAACAATTGCTTCTACCGCCAAACAACGAACTAACAAACTAACTAACTGGCCAACAGCCGAACTAAAACCATTTCCACTCACATGTTTTGCCATTTTTCAAAGCAATTTTGTTCATTAAGTTGGCGCGCATGCGCATGGCACTACTCGTGCTACAACGTTTTACTATCTACCACTCACTACCCACTGCTGCAGCTGACAATAATTTGCAATTAAGCAAGATACACAAAAACATATGTAGCCAATTTCATGTCATTTGCTGCCGCCACCTGTTTGGGAGCGAAACAAAAAAATAACAGAAACAAAAACAAAAAAAAAGGATTACGCTCGATTATAACCATAAAAAATGTACTCGTACTCGTAAAATTGCAAATAAAAATATGTAAATAGCTATAAAGTATCTACGATCCATTGCACGTTGCAAAAGTTCTTGTTCGCGCGGCTTTAAATTGTCTGGCAATGACTTTTATTTATTGGTGCAGATTTGTTTTGTTTTTCCTTACAGCAAAATTAATAACCAATTCAGTTTTACTGCCACATTTTTGTGTGTACTACATTTACTGTGCAAAAGTATGATTTTTTTTAAGTCAGTAGAAAAGAGGGTTTGTTTAATTTATTCTACAAAAACTTGTTCCTAACCAAGATTACTAAATGATCTTACATTTACTTTCAATTACAACGCGATCTACTTTCGGTCGTTCTCTTTACATACATATACTCGTATCCAGTTCAAATGGTTATGCCTCCGGTGGGTGTCACTTCATCAATCGCTAGTTGTTTTTGCCACACCCTAAATTCCTTTTTATTTTAACACCAGAATTCTTGCATTGAAACAAAACACTGAAATCCGCATACATACATATGTGGGTACGTTAGAATACAGGGGTGTATCACAAAGGGGGGGGGGGG
>NW_016163214.1:0-32647 GCF_001687245.7 Rhagoletis zephyria | reverse complement strand
GGGGGGGGGGGGGGGCCTTTAAGATTACAAACACATTAAAACATCTTCTTCTTGATTGACCCTATAATCGCATAAACAATTTTGGCCGAAGTCAATGACTGACTCGTCAATCGTTATTCCTTCTTGCTAGCTGACATCGAGTGAAGCCAAGTCCCTCTACATCTCATTTTTCTGACTGGCAATCCATGCGTCGACGGAACCGACTTTAGTTAACTCTCAACTTTTGACGGAAGTCCGGAAATACTGACTGTTGTACAGACGGTAATAATTTTTGTGTACATAGGCAACACCTCCATTGTTGGTGTCTCTCTATGTGAGGTGCGCTACTCCTTCGCATACTTTTCCGGAATCAATTTACAAGTACCTATTTTGAAGGCGCTATAGTTTTTTTTCTTGATGTCAGAACATACGCACGCTCACCTTCAAACCTATTAGCTTTGATTCGATGTCTAACTTGGAAAAAACAGAAAAATGGTGCCGTTGTTGTGGCCAATAATGTCGATGTCATCGGTATAAGCCACAAAACTTTACGGTTTTATAAAATATTGTATTTGAGCGATTCATTCGTGCGGCTCTTATTATCTTCTCCAACATCAGTAAAAAATTAAAATAAATAAAGAAACAAAAAAAATCACACAGGAGCTGTCTGAACACTCGCTTGGCATAAAATTACTTTAAGAGGTCCTTGCCTATCTGTTGTTATCGATCACTAAGTCGCCGTGGTTATTCTTACGTAAATTCGTCCTGGTCTTGAAACCTGCTGTAAGTGGCTTAACTTACTGATTAAATTTTCAGACATTTTCCCTATTGGTCAGCTCCTTTTGTTGGCATATATCGGTTTTTTTGATGAGTGTTTTCGGAGAGGTGGTTAGAGAGCCATGTGCGTAATTTTCCAAGTCGAGCCTGCATTCGTCCGAAACACTGGAAGCCTGCCTTCCATGTATCAGAGAATGATTAATTTGGTTTCTCGTCTTTCGGTCTGGGGATAGCCTTGATGTTCCTTAATACACTTTCTTTTGCTGGAACTTACAGTTACAGATAGGGTTGCCAATCGAAATCGAGTCGAACGGGCGTACTCCGCGACGAAATCTCTCTTCCACCACAGATCCAACAACGAACTTTCGCTTTTTATTACATCACAGCTTTAGTAGAGGTCGCAAAACCCTACTCGATTACTTCCTTCTCAAAAGACTGGGATGCTAGTCTTAATCTTCCCGAGGACATCAACCAGCCGGGCTGCGGCAGCTTCCTCATTAAGGTTCCGGCTATTCCAGATTATTACCCTCAAATCCTAGTCCTTTAAACGTTTGCCGTGGTCGTCATCAAAAGTAGACTTAGGGGGCTACATAGGGGCTTCCGATTAAACTTTGACTTTTTTCATTGGAATATATTTCGTGGTGGCCCTGAAGCCCAGCAACAACTATAGTCGGAATTGGGTATGGTCCTGCAATATAAATAAACTGTAACTATACATCCTGAATTTTCTGATTTTTCACAATCCAGCAAATAAAGACACAAAAAACCAAACTTCGGAATAATTAGGAGAAAGCTGAATTTTTCCACTACTTTCCATTTGTGGTTTTAAAAACCGCAGGCTCCTACGAATCCAAGTCCCAGTAGAGATGTTACGAGGGGTCAAATCCCTCGATCCAAAAAAGGAATGTCCATTCTAAAATCCTGCTTTTCCTTCGAATACTTTTAATATTTTACAGTAGAATTAGTTCTAGAACAAAGCTGCAATATTTTACAAAATTAATCAAAGCAAATACACAATTGTCTCTGCAAGAACTCTACAAATGTACAGTCGGTGTCAAATGTAAGTGTACACCTTGTTGCAATGTAAAATTCACAATTATTTTAATGAAAAATATTTTTCATTAATTATTTATGAAAATATAGTTCATTCTATAACATAAACCATAACAATCAAAGTTTCACACTTTATATAAAGTTCAGGAGGATTCAAAAAAATTGTATCAATATTTAAAAAAAAAATTTCAGAATTTCTAGCAAATTTTCGAGTATGCAGTGTTGTAGCCCGTTCTATTTTAGTAACACAAAGTGCAAGTTTCAAGTCGCTAGAGATTACCGTTGATTTTTTAGAATTTTTTTTTTTTGGGGAGGGTGTTGGGCGTTTTCTTCCATATAACGCGTGATCGAAATCTATAGTTTCTAAAAATTCTGAATAAAAATTTTGAAATTTTGATGAAAATTGAATTTTGAATTTTTGTGAACTTTATATACGTAAAGTGTGAAACTTTGATTTTTGTGGTTTATGTTATAGAATGAACTATATTTTCATAAATAATGAATGAAAAATTTGTTTCATGAATATAATTGTGAATTTTATATTACAACAAGGTGTACACTGACATTTGACACCGACTGTAAATGATAAAGGAAAAGTATAATAAAGTTTAGTTTTCATAGCACCACGACTAAGGAAGGACTCCAACAATTATTCATATGCATGTAATTTAAAGACACTAAAAAATACTACTACTACTACTTGATAAATACTACAAAGCAGCTATGCAAATATGTACATATGTCAAAATCTTGAAACATGTATTGGTATGTATGTACAATTCTATGTTAACTAAAAATAAAATCTTGAGACATTCAAGTTTCTTGACATCTTGCCTTAACCTCAATACAACAATTCTAGTAAATTCATTACAAATGTAAACAAAAGCCATACAAAGTTAACATTTTGGCAGCAAACCTACCAAATGCAAGCCCATAAAAATACTAAATAGTAAACAAATGCGTACAAATGCAAACGAAATGTGCAGCAAAAAAGCAACCAAAGCAATGTGTTACAATTCCAAGAACTTCGAAAATCCCCGAACTCAACATTTAACAAACAAGTTAGGCAACCAATGAAAATGCAAAAAAAAAAAAACAATAAAATTTAATAAAAAGAAAACTTAGTTTAACCGCATTTTCAGTTACGACACAGCAAGAAGTCAACGCAAAGAGCAGCTGCAATGCTCTTAAATACAATCATAAGAGAGTCGCTGTGTCGAATAGCATAAAATGTGCCAAACCGGCAAACACCGGTTCAAACCAGAATCGCAATGAATTAAAGAAAATCAAAAAAAAAATAAAATAAATAAATAAATACTAAACCGTACACTGTTAAGGCGCAAACACGTTAAGAAAATAGAAACAAAACAAAAACCGAAAAAACGAAAGCTGCTTTTAAAAGCCAATAGCTACAAGAACAACAACATCCAAATGCAATAACAACGACGACAACAGCAACAATGTTAATCGCCAGCAACAAGTGAAGCACGCTTGCCGCTCGTGCTGATCTGTCTGTAATCCAGCGGATCAGCTCAGCGGGTACCCGCACACAAACCAATGCAATGCAAGCGCACACACCCACTAAACTGCATGAAAATATATAACCGTGTATGTAAATAAGATATGTGTTGCGGATATGTACTCGTATGTATGTATGTAGGTGAATAACCACAGTTAAAAGAATTTGTATATAAGCCAAATGCATTTTTAACAGCTGTTCAAACTACATACATATATTGTATACAAATGTTTATACATACATATGTATACTTATACAATAAAATGTAAACAAATCAACATACCAACAGAAGATATATATGTATCTAGGGCTTTATAAATGTCGCAAAACGGACGAGAAAATCATTTGCGGTGCGTCAAAAGGGGATAAAATACGCGCTTGAAAAGTAGTTTAACTTATGGATTAAGTTGAATTTGATTTTTCGAACATGTGGCAATCCCGCTAAATATAGCATATAATTAAATAATTTTCAAACCCCTTCGATTTATACCCATATTTCATTAATTAATTTAAGTTACTAAATAATGTGAATTCAACTTTTTAAACAGGTGGCAGCAATACCTGTAAAATATTCGTAGTGTTCAAACTAAAGATTTCTTAACAGTCTTTCGTTTGACATCCATATTTTGATATTTCACATAACATGTATAAGTTAACCAAGTTCAACATTTCAAGCAGGTGCCAAACCTCTTCAAAATATTTTCAAACTACTACCTTCTAAAACCGCATTTGGCGATACATATTTACTTACCTAAGTCCCCAAATACAAATTTAATTTGAGTTTTTAAACAGTTGAACCCTCCCATAGTTAATTTAAGAAACAAAGCTTTTCAAAAGCATTTCGATTGATACCCGATTTGTAACAATTGATTTATTTTTTTTTTTAAATAATTTGAATATAATTGTTTAAAGGGTGGCAACTCTTTTCAATAAAGTAAAACCTCATTGCACATCTGCAGTCCTACAGTTAATGGATGAAATTTGTTTTCATTATTTTATCATACATTTTAGTATACAAATTTCGGCTCCCCGGCAACACTGAAGTTTACGCCAGAGCTTCAAGTGAAACTCTCTTATAGATTTTACTAGATAATTATATAAAAATTTAAAGCAATGCTTTAACACAGATATAGTAAAAAAAACTGGTCACCAATCAGATTGGCTTCCCAGTCAGGAGAGAAATGTACTTTTTGCCGACAGTGCAGTTTTCGTACATTTTTCGTATCCGGAAACGTTAAAAAAAAGATTTCCATATGTGTTCATTTTTCGTATCCGAAAAATATCATCATCTTATTTCAAAACAATAATTTTAAAATATTTGTTCAAACTGAGCATTTGAAAACATGTATACGTATTCGCCAGTAGCTGGGTGTGCAGAGAAGTGTGTTACTATTTATTAGCTTTCAGGAGGTCCTAGGTTCGAATTCCATCAGAAGCAACACATTAAAATTATTTATTAAAATTGAAATAATTGCTGAATCTTAAATTTGTGTTTTGTTTGGTTTCGTGTAACTATGAAAAAGTTTCTGTGAAGTTCATAATGAAATCGTTCTCAACGAAAAATTGACTCAGACAAATTTCAGGAAAACAGCCAAAAGCGCATCCGTTTTACAACCATTTTCGATAGTTTTCTGCACATGCGTTTCGGATGAACACTTTAGTGGGAGAATTGATCTGAAAAACGTCCGAAAACGGAATCGGAAAACGGATGAAACATCAGGTTTTTATACGAAATTGTTTCCATTTTCGGATACGTTTCCGGGTATTTTGCTGACTGGGTTATTATATATCCGCACAAGTAGTAAAATTTATCTATTTAAATTACTTGCAACAAAATAAATTTTTTTTTTTACAAATTTACATTACTGCAAATCTGCGTTTTTATCAAACATTCTTTTTGGTTTGTGCTAGTTGGACATTTTTCCATGAATCCGCTTAATTGCTTTTTCGGAATGCGCTATTCCATTTTTACTTACTACTGCCGCTATGAATAGCTAAGTGCTCTGGGAGCAACATGCTTTCACCTCTGTTTAGGACATCAATATCCTTTCTGGCAAAAGTATAACCAAACAGCCACCTAAGGTCCTATACCGTTCCCCACTCAGTAATTGCACTGTACGACATGTTTTTCTGAAAGTCTGGTTTGTATTTATATAGAAAAGTTATTTCTCAGTTTTCTCAGGTTAGCGATTTTAAGCGGTTCTTTTTCAATTTTAAGTGGGTGGTCGCAGAGCGGAATTTAACACAATTCAAATTGATTTAAATGTAAATATTTACACCCTCGAAAGGCCTTTATGGCGGTTTTGAGGTTGAAGGAATTTTAATTTGTAATTTACTTTTACCAAAAACGGCTGCTAGGGTGCGCATTAATGCAAAAAAAAAACATAGAAGGAAAAGTGCAAGCAATGGCTGTCAATAAGAGGGGTATTCTCTGAGTCTTGCAAAGCCCTTGCATGGTGAACAGATCGCACGGTAAAAACCGGTTTTCGTATGGGACAGCTTGGCAAACGCAATTCGTGAACCGTGCAAGGGCTTTGCAAGACTCAGAGAATACCCCTAATGTTTCTTCATGTTTTTTGCACCAAAGCGAACCCGCCGACCGTTTTTGGTAAAAGTAAATTGCATATTCAGATCTCCTGCACCCTAATAAGAAGTGGAAATTATGTGACCTTTGACCTTGAATACATTTATTTTTTTAGATGTGGGATTTGCAGCTCTATGCGAATTATTGTAAGCTTGCCCCTATTAATTGAGCTAACATGACTGGGATCAAAATTTCAACAATAATAATTATGACCATATATGTATGTACATATGTATCAAGCAACTGTTTGACAATTTTGAAAATTTTAAATTGGCAAACAATTCAAATTATAAACCACTTCCTGGTGCTAAAGTTGTACGCCATAAGTCTGAACAAACAACAACATAGGGACAAATTGTATGCATGTACGTACATACATATATACATATGTACATATGTACATAAGTGCTACACAACTGCTTTTCACTAATTAAAGCCGCTACTTAATGCAGACAACAAACAGCATCTTAAAGTAAACTTACCAAGCAAGCAAATACTTGCTAAGCGACTACCGTGAACCAATGACGTCATCAACCAGAAATCGTGTCATGAAATTAACAAAGCTAAAGAATTTACCAATTTTCGCTTAAGATTCGCGCGTGCGTGTTAATTTTAGCAACTTAAGTGCGTACAATCCAGGTGTATGAATTTTTCGATTTTTTTGCCATGTGCGCCAAATTAAAATAAACAGAATAAGTGCTTCGTAAATAAATATAAACTACATAACGCTCATTTACCAAAAGAGTGTCGTAAGTCAAAAAATGTGATGTTTGATATTTTAAATTTACACCCAAAATGCATAAAATGAAGATGGATATATTTACTTCTAACGCGGGAACTGATAACGGTAAATATGCATCATCAGTCCAGCAATTACATGAGCGATATTTAGTTTATATTTATTTACGAAGCACTTATTCTTTTCATATATGTGTATTTATATTAGGACGGGTCAATTTGTATGAGAAATTTTCGACTATGCGTGTATAGCACGAAAGGATTATACGTATAATTATAAGCAAATTTCCCGAAGAAACCATGCTATACGCGCGTAGCCAAAAAATATCGACCCGCCCTAATGTATATACATAGTCATGTAATAGTGTAATCATTTAGCCCAGAGATGGACAAAGCGGCCGCGAGGAGCCGTTTGCACTAAGGAGCCGGTTTGGTACATTTAGGTGCTAGATGAGGAGTAACGACAATAGCCAGCATGAAGGGGGAAGAAGAGCGTAAACAAATTTCTTGTACTCAGACTTTTATTACTAATATATATAATGCTTTTAATGTATTTTTTACACCCCCTTTACCCTAAGAACTGCGTATTGCTGTCTATTTGACTGCTTTAAGAGCCAAAAGTTTACCCATCCCTGATTTAACCCAAATCACACAACCGTAAGTCTTCACGAAAATTCCGATAAATGTTTTACTTTTTAAGCTTTTAAGTGTCACTTGCTAGAACTAAGAATGTTCCCTTTCACATGTGTATGCTTTTCAGAGACATTATTACGTCAGCTCTTCGAAATATGGCTCTACAGCAGTGATGAGCAGCGCAGGCAGAACTCTGCCCATGTCTGCTAGTGCTTGACCCGAGCTTCTCCTCCGATTTGAGATGTGTGCCTTGATCTTATCAACCAAAGGCAAATGACCTACAAGTTTACGCCGCCTCCGAGCGGCAAATGGTTTAATGAAAGCGTTTTTCATGACTGAAATAGGTACATAAAAAAGTTTTTTCAGAAAAAGGAAAGCATGCAATTCATTTTTCTGGGACATGTTTAGATCGTATAGTTATTTTCAGATTGGCACTTACGGGCTCGGATCCACGATTAGGGAACGCGGAAAATATACGTGATGGAATTTTTTTTTCAAAGCTTAGTACCTTACACCTACCCAAATTGCTGATAAGTTTTTTAAGAGGAAAACCATCGCTGGCACTGTGTAATGAGAGACAATATTAATATTGTAATTTCTATGCCACTTTTGTATCCCAGGCATTATGGAAATTCGAAGGTAACGCCAGTAACACACAGGAACATTTTCCGACAAAATAATTTACATGATAGAGTATTGTATTATTTTTATAGTAGCCTAGAACCTAATAGACCTTAATATGGAATCGTCGTATGGGCAACCACCGCATCAATTTTAGTGTCTAAAAATTAGGATACTTTTTTTTAAGAAATTAAATTTAGTGAAAATTGGTTTCTTGATTTGTCCATAAATGTATAATTTTTCAATCAAATCGATAGAAACGTCCACACTGTAAGTTTCAACGCTATTCAATTGTTCATAAAAACGAAAGGCATTTTCTAGTAAGACGAGTTCGACAAAGAATGATAATATACATTTTTTTCTTTCGATTCATAAGAGAAACTTCACCACACTACACATCTCTCATCATGCCCGCTCTTACATATGTCACAGTGGGCCTTTCAATGAGGATAAGGCTGGAGTTAGATTTATAGTTTGACGGTTGGCAAAATTTTCACCATTTACGATCAAGGTAACGCGATGCCTCTAACCGCCTAAGTACGTTAAAATTCGTCAGAAAAGTTAATAAAAAACTTGTTAATAAAACCGAGTTAAAAATATTATATTGTATTTTTTTAAAACACAATCTCATTCAGTCCTTTTTGCAATAAATAAAATAGTATAGTGTTTATGCATTTGCGATTCATTCAGTCTAGTATTTAACTTATTTTCTTTTCGAATAATTCTCAATTTTTTTCTGCAACAGCAATAATTTGCATGTGAATTGAATTGCTGCAGATTTTTCTCGCTTTTAATATTGCTTGCTACTCGTAAGTAGCGCGCATTCATTTCACCTGGGCATACAATTTACAATAAATTGAAACAAATATGTGCTTACATAAATATGTATTTATATGAACCTTTGTATTCATAAACGAAATAAACAGTTAACGTCGTCACTCCAGACGTAAACACAAATGTGACGCCAATTAAACAAACATATAAAGTCATCTTGAACCAAAAAAATTGCATACATATCTGTTGCCGTATAAACGCGTTTTAGTGTTAAGCTTTTATGTACTAGTGTAAGTACATGTATCCATAATGTGACCAACTATTTCATAGCTCAAAGAAGTACAGGTTAGGTTGGATTAGGATAAAGTGGTTGCCACAGGCAAGGCACACACTAGGGCATGCGCAGGTCTATAAGTCTCTCTAGCAAGAGAACGTAACCCTGACTACCCTTCACACCTTAGGGATGCACCTGGTCCCCATGCAGTTCGTATAAATAGGAGCCAACCAATTGCACGACACCTCCAGAGCCCTTTACAGCTGCGCAGGTATGATGCCATCGTTCACCGCCGACTTGAAGGATTTGAACGAATTTATCGAACAGGCCATGTGACGATCGTCCAGAAGGTCGGAGAAGTACAGGACCTGAAATACAAAATATTGCAAAGAAGTAGATTTGACTGTACTGCGAAGTACGAAGAACAAGGGCTAAAAAAGAAGTACTTTACTCCCAAAAGAAGTACGGTTGGTCACATTATGTATGCAAGCCTATATAATGCACATATGTAGGTACGCCTACACCTGCATACAACAATGTCGCATCAATTATATCAACGAGCTTTTGTGCCATTCATTATTGCCCATATTTTGCTGTGCGTGTCTTTTGGTAATATTCCGTTAACACATTCAAATGAAAATTATAGCGCTATATTACATATGTATGTATGTACATATGTATATATATGCCCAATATTTCATTAGTTGTTAAATTCTGTGCAATAAATGAGCTACCAAATCAAACATAATAAAATGGCAGAACATTTTGTTTTGCATGAATTCTGATAGAACTTCACACCTTCTTGTGCATTATTGTTACTCGTGTGTACATATGTATGTACATATGTATTTATGTATGCAGGAATTTGCATTTTCCAAACGTCAGTTGGCGTTGGCACAGCTGCGGTTCAATTCATTGTACTTATTGACGCCAAAGGTTGCTGCCATCTTTGAAGATGCGGTGTTAAGTACCCTGCAGGGAGTGACGTTAGTTTATACCTAACTTTAGTCTGTTTACGCGAACACTAGTGCTAACTATTAACTGTGTATTTTGTTCGAAAAAAGCTAACTACTTTTGTGGGGCGATGACCGCAAAAAAGTCAGACCTGGATACCTCTGCATTACATGTCAACTAACTTGTAACTAACTACTTTTGGACATAAAATATCAATAAGAAAAACAAAATATTTTTTTGTTTTTTTACTTTTTTATTTACTTATTTATTTACTTTATTTTATTACATTTCATATTTGTTTACATATTCTGCTCTGGGTGGCCCCATATTCGAACACCGTCAGACATAACTTCAAAATGATAGTATAAAATTTCGATCTTCCTTTTATTTGTCCTGTATATGAAAAAGAATCTGCGAAGTTCAGAAAAAAAGTGTATTGAAAGTAACTTTTGTATGAGGATATTTAATAGAAACTTGTAAAGAAAACCAACTCCCGATTGCGTCTGCATGACTCCTGCACGACTTTACAATTCACTTTAAGTTGGTTTTGTCATAGCTAATTAAAAGTGAGGTATTAATCGAAATCTCGCCAAAAAGCTAACTATAAGTTGATTAGTTCTAACAATTGATAATTTTTCACTGCAGGGTACATACATCAAAGTGATGCTTTTATCGGTGTTGATTGTATTTTATTAACCGACTTCCAAAAAAGGAGGAGGTTATCAGTTCGTTGGAATCTTTTTTTTTTTTTTATGTATGTTACCGCATAACTTTGGACCACGTCAACCGATTTCGATAATTCTTTTTGCATCGGAAAGGTAGTATCTCAGAGGTGGTCCTATACTAATCTGGTTAAGATCCGATCAGTGGATCATGAGATATATATATATTTTTTTTTTATATGAGAGTTGAAGTCGGTTTTTTTTTTGCTAAAAATTACTAGTTAAATAACAGCTTTATGCATTGTCCAGTTAGTAAGAGGAGTAGCAGCATCAGCTTTGTTTATTTGCGGCAACAAGTTGCCAATAATATGTATGGCGCGCGCGTTGTTGAAAATGATTGCTAAATATGCATTTGCGCCCAAAGCAATCTAGGTAGGTTAACTGCGGTCGGTTATTGGGTGATGGTCAAGGGTGGGCATTGACCAACTGATGCAATGATCGAAGCGATGAGCTTCTGCAGCAGTGCTACACCACTCGTACATATACATACATGTGAATGTGTAGAAGCAGTATGCGTGGGACGAGCTCAATTATGTGAAACGAAAAACAAAAGCACTTCAGAAAAATCACTAATCGCCTTGTTATGCAGCCATAACAAAAGTAAAGTTTGTTAACAATAATTTTCAATTTATTCAAAGCGTTATTACATGGTTTGTATTACAAAATGTATACTTAGAGGCATTGTTGTTATTTATATTACTGAACAAGTGCAGTATACAATTGAAATGATTTTAAATGATTATATAAACAAAAAATGGTTTGCCCACGTGCACCGGTCTGTACGTTTTTTTTTTTCTAAATAATTGCATTCAATCTCTCACAGTTCATTAAAATGTCATTGATATTGACCTGATTTTATGACAATTGAAGTGTAAATAAATGTTATGAGCCATTTCATAACAGTGGGTTCCACGCACCAAAATGACGCAAATTTTTTATGATAAATGCTTATTGTCCCAGTAGTTCCTATAAGGTCCTGCAAAGGTCTACGAAATGTTTCGTTTTGTAAGTTCGGTATAGAAAAAGACTTCACAATGCCCAACATCGGGTTTGTTTCCTTTTTAGTGAGACACTTTATATCTCCAAAAAAAAGGATTCGACTTTTGTGAATTGCCGAATTCCCGGTATTAGTACTAAATAGTTTATTACCCATGCAAAAAGACTCAATATATACTGCAGACTTAAGCCAAAACTTGACCTATTTTCATACAAATACTAGCTTATGGTGCGTTAACTGCAAAGTCAAAGCGAGAAACGCAGCGTGTCCGAGAATCACGTTACGCAGGCAGCAGATGCTAGTTCCGAAGGGCTCCTCCGAACAATCCATAAAGTACGTACCCAAGTGTCTAAGACGCATTCTGGCAAAAGCTGGGCAGTTAAAGAGGAAGTGTTGAGATAATTCTACCTCGTCGTTCTCCATGCAACTGCGATAAAAGAGGTCTGATAAAACAAGTACACTTACTAGAATAGGAGATTCCTAGACCTTCGCCGCTCCATCCTCGGCCAGAATTACCTCGCAGTAGCGCAAGCTCTTGTTTTCCCCCGGAATTCGCTGAGTTTATTTGCGTTCCATCTATCTAAGAGAAGTCTACAAGCAGTCGAGGGATCTTCCACTATCTCTTTTCTTAACGTTGTTACCTCAAGGGTGCCGTCTCTATCCAGCGATATCACCATGGTCTGGCAATGGAAAACGAGTTAAGGGGTTCCTCAACAAGCTTGGAGTGTGAGCAGCAGCCAATTGGCTGTTTTCTTAAGAGCAGCACCCTCCGCCTGTTAAACACTGCAGTGTTAAGGAAGCCTAAATTTAAGGTTGAAGTAGAGCTTCATGGAAAAACCAAACCACTGACTCCTCCGTTTAACTTCGACCCATGTAATTAAAAGTTGACAGGTGCCTCCTTCCAACCCCTGCCCCCGCCCACTCATTCCTTAATGGAATGTGCACGGGCTCACTGATACGCTTAATGTGAATCTGCATCAGCTGCCCACCGAACTCCACACATGCGCAATTGTAGCGAAATAGGGCTGGGTAAATCAACACCGAGCGGAGCTATCGACTCACTTCTAAAACTAAATATAACTCAGTAACTCAACAAATATTCGCCACATAGTCGGCACTCTAAGTAAATTAGAAAAATAAATAGCGAAAAATGCCAGGTTAAAAACCACTATCATGGGACACTGGCCCCTTGGTGAAGATGATGCATTCGATACTATAGCTGAAACCTCGAAGAAAATAGGGAACTAGTCGTATATTATATTAATCAACAGGTGAAAGTAATTTTAAGATATCAACGGATCGAGACATCAGAGACCCATCAAAATTACAGGACAATTTTAATTTGCAAGTGGTGCTTCTTCACAAACCAATCAGTCATATTTTCGGCCCCAAAAAGAGGTATATGTATGCACTAATTATAACTGCTTTAATTCCAAATCTTAGTTGACGATAGCAAGCAAGGCACTCAATGTCTTAAGTAAAAGTTTTCCACATTCCTATGTTAAAATGCATGATGCAATAATGAAAGGTGTTATACGTTGGCAACTTCTCGCTCTAATCCGCCATCTTGAACTACCTTAGGAGAAACTGTGTTGTTTCTTTTCTATTTTCACTGAACATTTCCCAAACTATTAGAAAAAAATTCTGAACAAGCTACATTGATTCAATTTTCGTTGTTCGTTTTGTTCTTATTCGCTGACATTTGTTTTCCAATTGCGTGAAATTTGGTAAGTATTGTAATAAAACCGAATTATTTTACAAATAAATTATAATTTTGCATTTATTAGGTCATTTCCTTAGTGTTTCGCTGACCGACCTGTGCTGGTATTGTGATTAAGAGCTAATACACGTAAGTTACAACATATTATTTTGACTTTATTGATGAACCATTCCATTTGAGCTCTTTGTTATTTCAAAACCTAATGAACCATTTATTCGCAGATTTTTCGGACGATTCTGCTGTGCTGCGTTCCTGCTCCGCCTGTATATTGCTCCGCCCGTATTTTATAGTGTTGCGTTCCTGTTGCGCCTTTGCATTAGTGTGTGCGTTGTGATTTAGACACGTTGAAGTAAGTTGAAACCAGGTTCTCGTTTGTTAAAAACCTAAAAAACCATTTATTTGCAGATTTTTTGTATGCTTCTGCTGTGCTGCGTTCCTGCTCCACCCGTGTATTAGATTGCTGCGTTCCTGTTAACATACATATCGTCGCTTAAAGTACAAAACCGCGTAACTGACATTTGCTGCTAAAAATTGGATTCGCTCACACACGTTTTTGGATCAATCCTTATCCATTCTTCCTGAAATATACTAGCCAAAAATGCGATTGCTTTTTACAAAAAGATAACCATTTTGAAATATGAGTGTTTTTACTCTCTAGAAATTAATTTATGCAACCTCGCATACGTGGGTTTGCATTATCTCTATACGCGGTTTTGCAATTTATTGATACATGGTTTTGTACTTTAAACGACGATATGTATGTAGATGTATGTACATGTATATCACATATATTGACTTAGATATGTATACACAATTAATGGTGTACATAAATTTTTTTATATTGAAACTAGATATGTATATAGTACATATTTTATTATTATTAGTCGGTTCAAAAAAGTCCTATCTCAAATAAAAATACTTCGAAAATGTGCTGAGATAGGGTGTTTTTGAACCGAGTTCCGAGATAGGGCATTTTTCAATCAAATTCTAAAATAGGGCGTTTTTCAGCCAAATTTTGAAATAGGGCGTTGAAAAGCTTTCTGATATCGGGCGTTTTCGACCTGGCTGCCGAGATAGGTCGATCTTCTACTCAGCCATCGATATATGGTCGAAGTTTTCGTTATATGGAAGACGATTAAACACGATTTGTTTTTAATCGATTCTAAAAAAACTAAGGTAATTTTTAGCCACTTCAAACTTGCATATAATTAGACTAAAATTGAAGGGGCTATAAAACTGAGTGCTCAAAAAAATTCTAACACTTCTGAGAAAAAAGTTTGAATTTTGGTTGAAAATTTGTTGTATTTTTTGTAGTTTTCTACGATGTTTTAAAATTCGGTTTATATGGGTTTTGTTAGAAATTCAACTTTACTTTTGTTGCAAATTCTAAGCAATAAATAAATTAACATGAGAGGGAAATAATATCACTTTGAAATGGGGTTGCTATTGATATGACCGATACTGTATGTATATAATAAATTTTGTACAATTAAAAAAGTGGATTTACTAAAATGAACACAACGTATTAATTACAAATTCTGAAATATGTCGTCAATTTCAAAAACAAATAAATAAAACTTTAAAAAGTAGTCAATGCTTGCTGTATGACACGAACTTGGATATACGTGGACTTGGGTAATGTATAATTCCTTATATGATTCCTCAAAGTATCCCTTGTATAACACTGTGGAACACAAAAAAACCTTAGTGCGACTATATCAGGTTTGATAGCTGTTGGCCATACCAATAATGCCTCATACTAAGATTTACTAGATCAATTCGTGTTCTCCGAGAAAAAAAATTTTCACGATCCAAAAATCTGAAAAATTGTTTTTCTCCAAAGTTTGAACATTTATCGTTTTTGGCCTATATTTTGTTGAAAATACCATACAAAGCAAATATAGGGCAAAAAACAAAGAATTTTCAAAATTTTGAGAAAAGAATTTGGCGGCTATACTCAGATTTTTGAATCGTGAAATTTTTTTTCTCGAGAACACGAATTGATCAAGTAAAACTGAGCATGAGGCATTATTGGTATGGTCAACAGCTATGAAACCTGATATATGCGCACAAGAAGCCTATATGAAAGAGGGGGACAAAAGATCACACGTAAATGAATTCCTCTTTTTGGCCTGTACAATATAAGGGACACATTTCAAATTCATAAGGGATAATTTTCTTAGTGATACGGCTCATAAAAGGAATTATATAAGCCATACTGTTCTAGCTGGGTATTCATCAGCTCGAAAATTTTAAGCATATTATCATATTCCTGTAAATAAAAACACGCCTAATTTTATTATTTTAATTATCTACAATTTTATGAGATTACCAAGCCATATATATACCTTTTCTGATAATCGGAACGCTGTTGAGAAGGCATACAATTTAGTACTTTTTCAACTAAAAGGCTTTTTTTTTATTCCCGTTTATCTTGTACTTCCAAAATACAATATTGACCTAAGGTAGTTCGATTTCGAGCTGTCACAACGTACAACACCTTTCATTATTGCATCATGGTTAAAATGTATCCATTAATATTTATGACTTATATTGAAACGTTCGTGTCACTGCAGGAAATTCTCTCCCTCGACAGATGGCCAACGTAAACTTGCTTTCTCATCGATTAATTTATGTAATTAGATAATAGCAGAATGATCAACAGCTGTTCGATGACAGCTATCTGAATTAATAAAAACTGTTGGCAACACAACGCTGAATACAATTTAATTAAAAAAAAAATAAATTAATAACTTTGCTCGTAATACGAAGAAAATGTGTTTCGTCCCATTTGTCCGCGTAAAGATAATAAATATTTATTAATTGCCGACAAATAACATTAAGTTACATAAACCATAATTAGTTACATACATATGTATGTAGAGACATTAGGATGGTGCAACACTTTTTTCTCCCTTTGTAGGCACATTATGCACTTAAGTAAAATTTTTAAATTAAATGTACATAATAATTTTATTTTTGGAATGTTTCTGAAGGGAAATATTCTTATTTGTCCGGAAATCTTTATTTTTAACGTTTCACGAAAAAAATATATTTTCCCATGTAAAATATATATGCAGACGGAAAACGCCCTAGTCCCGGCGGCACAGTTAAATATTAACCAATCCCGCAGGCACCGATTAGTGCATTTTAAGTTAGTTGTTTGAGAGCTAAAGAAAATTTTTACAGCACCGAACATGACGATTTTCTCAGTAGACTTTGCATGATTATTTAAGAAAATATCTCATGAAATTGCTCGCTTATGGCCGTACAAATGAAGGAGTTGCTAAGTAAACCCCATATCTGAGCAATCACTTTGTATGGAGGCTATAGGTTATAGTGCACCGATCTTTATCATTTTCACTGTAAGCGTTTTGTTGATAATGAGAGAAAATAGAGCGAAATTGTATGCTCTTGGGTGCATAAATGGATGAGTTATACTAAAAAATCTCATATCTGAACAATCAGTTGTATGGCAGCTATGTGTTATAGTGGTCCGATTTGGCTGGTTCCGACAAGTGTTTAATTCGGTAAAAAAATACACCCGCTTATCAAATTTCAGTCGGGTATCTCGAAAGCTAAGACGTACGCGCTTAAACGTACAGACAGGCCGACGGACATGGCTAAATCGACTCAGCTTGCCGTTCCGATCATTTTGGTATATATTCTTCTTCTGGTACTTGCAAACATCGATTCAAAGTTATAATACATTTTCATGTTCATATTCATGTTTCGATATTCTTCAGTTCTGCGGGTTACGCAGGACATTTCTAAAAAGTTGATTTTCCAGCGCATTTTTGGACCACCCTAAACATACATAGAGTGTCTCAAACAGGTGACCACAGGTTGACTTTTTTTTTTTTTTTATTTATTAACAATACTTTTCGAACTTAATTTTTCTTGTTATTTTTCTATAAAAATATTGACCAAGCTTTTACGAAAACCATGTAAATCACAAATTCAAACTTTCTTCAAATTGAGGAAAATTCAAAAAAATTTCATCAAAACTTCAAACTTTTTAATCAGAATCTTTAGAACGAGTTTGGGTATGCAGTTTTATAGCCCATAAAATTAAGTTTAAAGGAGTGCAAGTTTTAAGCGGCAAAAAAATCGTGTTAATTTTAAGTAATTTTTTTTTTGCAATAAAATTTAAAAAAGTCGGTTTTCATAAATTGCACTTGTTATACATATAAAAAGCGCAAAAGCAGTTCAAAAAAAAAAGATTTTAAACCAAAGCGATTTTTAGCCGTGTGAAACTGGTACTTCTTTAGACTAATATTGTATGCGTATATCGAAAAACGTTTTAAAGATTCAGGCAAAAAAAATTGAAATATTGATGAAAATTTTTAAATTTTTCCTAAATTTTAAAACTTTAGTTTATACGGTTTTGGTTAAAGCTTTATTTTTATACATAAATAAAAAACAAAAAAATTGACTTGAAAAGCATGAAACAAAAAACTTGTTTGAGTCATTGTATGTGGGTAAGTATGTAATCGCATTTGAACTCTTGAAAGTAATAAAAACTTGTCAAAATTTTTTTGACAATTCAAGTACTGGACAAATTAAATTTACGGTGGCTAGTGAACGCCTTTGATATATGGTTACAAAAATGTGGACCGTTAAAAGAACACCACGACTATGGATCTGAGCAATCCTTGTCCACTTTTGTATCTCCTTATTTGATATGATAAATCTGAAAGATGGTTAAGGTTAGCCTATTGTAACGCCCACCATGTTTACCACGGAAGAACTTTTTATCAGTTAAATATTCTACTTATAAAAAATAAATAAAAAATCACCACTTTCAAGCTTCCTAATAAAATTCAATAGTTTTGTAAGTCGGTTTTCGGTATTGGCACAATCACAATGGGGTTGCGTTAAAATGCTTGCATTACTGAAATCCTGTTTAGTAAATTAACATTAATCGGCTAAAAATTATAAATGATCATCTTTACAAAATTAGCACTATACATAGATACGTACCTACTTTCCACAAAATGTAATTGTAGTATATATCCAACCAACCAGCGGAGGCCGCAAAATGCACAATTTAACTCCCAGTGCTGTGCACTGACGCTCCGCTAAGAGTCCCAAAATAGCATATACGCCGGAGAAAACGGACATCTCAATATACATATATGAAGAAAAAATCATATATATAATCATATATTTTGCGGTGTTTGAAATTGACCCCTTGCTATGATGTTTTTGGGTCATTTTGACCTTATGATAGAAATTCGTAAATTTTAAGAAAAAAAAACGACATTTCAATATGAATTCAGTTAATATTTGATTTATCACATGCAAACACCTTATTGGCAAGTGCTGTATCCTTCAAAGTTGCTCTTAAATACTAAATAATAATTGGGGTCAAAATGACCCAGAAACACTGTGGATATATAGAAAAACTATGTTGCCTAGAAAACAAAATAAAATTAAAAACTCTTTTATTTTTTGCTAAACCATAGCTGATTAAGCTTTTAACGAATAGACAACGCCACAGCTTATTTAAAATTACCTAACTCTGTAATTAAAGAATTTTTCCCATTTTCATTTTGACCCAATCATTGCGGAAGGGTTAAGGTGTACACAAGTACTCTGGCGTTTTCAAGTATTCTCTGTTACTTACATTCACAATTTTGCCTCGAGTAAAAGTGTACTGAAAAGTACTGATAAGTCTAAGGTAGTAATTTCCCGCGAACAAAATCTAGCAACCCTATATGTTTGTATGTAAGCAGTTGCTACTTTCGTTTGCAGTGAGTTGGCAGCCTGAATTTGAGATTAAGGGGTTTCAGCAACTCCTCCATCCAACTTTGCTCCATCCGTGAATAAATTCACTGCATTCCGCTGAATCTTCCCTTGAAGGAGTACTTGTATGTACTGCGTTTAACAAAGTCAAATTATGAATATTGAACGTGCTAAAAACTAAATTTCATTAACACTTACCTAATAAATAGTTGCTAATTGATACTACTTAATACCTTCACGCTACAGACAGTAGAGAGTAGTATAAAAGTTTATTATATTGACCATGAAATATTTTGTATTTCAACTGGAACAATGCTAACCCAGCTGCTCCAAAAAATAAATTACCAAAAATCTTACCACAAAAGATTTATTAAGCATCGGGTATGAACACCAGTTTACACAATTTTTTTCTTTATTAATTTTTTTATATTCCTCTAGCCTAGGCAATTGGCTAATTGCAAAGCAATTAGCGGGCGGTTGATAAAAATCAATTCATATCATTTAGCGTTTCCAAGCTTTTTGCATACATTACATATCTATCTAAGTACATATTTGTTTATTAGTACTTGTCCGGACGGTTTCTCCTTTGTTTCTGGAGCTTATTAGAGATTCTGAAAATATAAAAAAAGTATCTTTAATTATTTCGTCAAGCTCTTTCTTCAATACATTGATATTAAATCTACTAATTATTTAGTACATTTTCTTTTGATTGCAGTCTCCCGGTTTTAATTTCATATAAAAATAAATACCTACGAACGTTGATAAAATCATTCTGGTAAGCTTTTATTTTGGTAAAATAATTATCAAAAAAGTTAGAGTAAAATTTAACGTATATTAACTACATGAAATAATTGCACTAAAAATGTTGCCGATAGATGGCACACGAGTCGATATAATTGGTAAACCAGTATTTATGATCGGATTTCGTTCACATAAGGACGCTAGCAAGGAAAAGAGGTTTATAAAGGCATTATTAATAAAATATTAAGTTAACATATATTTAAATTGCTTAATTTAGCCTAAGAAAGTGAACACCGTGGCACGGAAAAGAAACTTATCTTTTCCTTGGGATGTGAGAATAACAAGCACAACAAATTTGACAGCTAATAATCTGAGATTTACCCTATGTAAACGGGGTGATTAAAAAACGAGCTTTAATTGAGATTATATTTATTTATGTGTATGTAAACATACTTTTTCTGTCTGTATGTTTGTACGCGAAAACTGATTCATGGAGTCGAATGCAGTTTTCAACGCTGTTTTTCTATAGATCTAAATTAAAACATAGAAGAAAAAATTAGAGAGTTGCCCCCTGTTTGAAAATTTCAGTTTAAATAAATTGATACGATAAAATATATATTAAAATATGATGATCCAAAGGGAGAGGTTGAAGAAGGTTTACAGCTGAAAATATTTTCGTGGAAGGTTGCCACCTGTTTGAAAATTTAGATTAAATTAAATTTTTAAGATAAATTGCATATTGCAATACGGATATCAAACTAAAGAAATTAAGAAATTTTACTGCCGAAAATATTTTTGAGGGGGATTGCCACCTGTCTGAAAAATTGTATTCATTTAAATTGATAAAATAAATAAAATATTGCTTACTGTTGAAAATATTTTTGAAGCGGGTTGCAACCTACATACATACATATGGATTTAAAAAATTTTATTCAGTTAAATTGATAAGATAAAATAAATATTGAATTAGTACACATTTGAAGAAAGTGCACTATTATAAATTAAATTTCCAGGAGAAACCCGATAAATTACCTGCTTTCTAAATATCTTCTAAACAAAATTCTCACTTCATTAGGCTCTTTAAATCTATTTTATTTTTTATGAATGAGGCCAAATTGTTCACGATTGGCTTTTGACAGACGCTGGTGATAACTGGCGTAGAAATACGCAGTTTTTCTTATCATTAAATGAAAAGGCTTAGTGTCGATAAGACATCAAAGTCCACTTGCAACTTTGCGATCCAACAACAACAACAAAAAAGGCCCTGTGTGTGCTAAGAAATTAAATGAATGCTTTATAAACAGATAAAATTCAACAATGATAAGTTGAGTAAAAATAAGAATGGCAAACACGTTTCTCGCTAAAATTAGGTATTGTTTATAAAAATTTAGTTTATTTATAAGTATGATTACACTGGTTTACAAATTTTTATTTTTTCACACCGGGTGATTTTATTTTTCGAGATATTTGTAATTTACCGTTCAGTTCAAAAAAGGTGATTCCACTTAATTACGTAGTATATCTTGCGAACCAATTGGACAATTTAGTAGGAATTGTAGCGAGCTAGAGATAAAAAAAAATCTCAAAAACTAAATATATTTATATGTACATAATTTTACGATAGACCCAACATTTCCTGAGAAATTGATTAGTCATTCCAGATTTTGTTTTTTCCTAAAAAAAAAACAGCGGTAGTGTGCATACAGGGATATTTTTTAAGTATTCACTGTTATTTATGTTAAATATATTTCATAAATTTTTTATTCAAATATGGCTCATACTATAACAAACACTATAAAAATTCACGTTTCACACGTTGTAAAAAATTTAGGAAATTCGCAATATTCATCATCAAAATGTCAAAGTTTTTAACCAGAATTTCCAAAATTTTTGGCCCACTCAGTTGTAGTACAATAAACTGTATGTTTTGATTCACGTTCAATTTGAATAAATCTCGAAAACTCATCCATAAAAAAGTTAACTTGATTTCCGGAATCGGCGAGCGATTTCGCTGCGCAGTTTTTCTGTAAACCAGTGTTATGACTCATAACTGAATTTATTTTTAATTTAAAACCACTTCAAAACCGGATTGCTGTCAAAGACTTGGCCGAAAGAATTTTAAATACATATGTTTCTACATATACATAATTCAAAGAGTCATTAAAAACAGAAAACATAATTGGCATCAACCTCACATTTTAATTCACTAACTAATAGTGATGCACATAACCGTGGAACCAGAGAACAGGGTCCTTTAGAGAACTCGATTCCAAAAGGCNACGCTAGTGAGGGCAGCTAAGTCACAAAGATAATGTGTTCATGAAAAGTGCATCTGAAATAAAGTCACCATTCTCTCTGCTTCTAAATAAACAGTGCATCAGGCGTACCTTTCTAATTTTCTTTATTTAATTCAGCTTTTCGAGAACAAAAGCATGTAAACTCAAACGCTGCACGCTAATTAAACAAAATGTATTCCCATAAGGAGTACAAAACCAAATAATTCACATAAATATGTTTTTACACGTGTACACACCTGCATACGTACATACATATGTACATATATTTGAATACGTCTAAAAAGAAGCTTGTAACATCATTTCCGGTAGATGCTCAATGAATCGATCAACTATTTAATAACCAACAACTTCGCCACACGACACCGACGGCAGTGCACTGGATGTCTATATACAACAGCGCTATTAAATGCTGTAAAAAATAATTAAATTATTTTAAAAAGTTAACTATGTATTATGAAATTTATAGTACGTATGTATGTATGTACTAGTTAGTATAATGTCGCATTCACTTCTGCTTTAGCGCCAAATCGCTAACGCTTCCATTAATGCACTGCATCACTTCAATTAACGAATGAATTGCTGACAAAATCACTCAGCGTGTGACAGTCTTTATTAACAAAACACGCATAAATATTGTAACTATGTACTATATATGTACGTATGTACATATTTACNGCCTGAAAAAGAACTGGGGAAGAACGGAAGAACTGAAACTCGATTTTAAAAGACCCGAAAAACGGTTCCGGAAGAACCGACAATTTTTCTCAGAAAAACCGAAAAAATATAGCCAAAGGACTGAAAAACCATTTCAAAAGCAAAAAAATGTATTTTTTGGCATACATCTAAATATGAAGATATCAGCTCGAAATTCAGTTTATATATGTTTTATGGAGTTCTAAGTTGACCTACAAAATTTTTTTCATTGAATTTGATGATAGAAAAAGAAATTTAAATTTTGTAAAAACTTTGTAAACTCTTTTTTTTTTAGCTGTTTCGATAGGGCCTCTTTCCGTTAGCACTTTTTTTGAGAACCGGAACCCTTTCAAATTCCGGGTTCTCGTTGGAGTCGGACTGGAAAGAACCGGTTCTTTAAACACTTGGAACTGCACATCACTACTAACTTACTTTTAACAGTGATGCATAAAATAAATGCGATTTTTAAACACATTAAATGAATATATTTAAATATTTTGAATACAGATTATGAATTAATCGTGGGATGGGTTACTCCAAGTGGCCCAAACCACACTGGCATGATCATGCTGCATGAAACCGGTTTTTTAGGCAAGAGAGGGAAGGGAGTGAAATTTTAATGCAGCCGGCACTCTACCATTACACTAATAAACTCGCAAATTAATTTTTGCGCATATTTTGGTACCATATCGCTGCAAAAATCGCGAGTACTCCATGCACGCATGGAAAGATTACTCTCTAAAAGTAAAAAGATGAGCACAAAACTACTCACAGGGATTACTACATGGAATACCTCCCTTTTGGAAGCGTTAAAACATGATCAAAGTTTTTTTTTGTGAAAATTGCAGAAAGGAGGTATTCATACGGCTGTGTAAAATGACGTTGAGCAATACCACCAGCTCCGTCANATCAGCGTGTGACAGTCTTTATTAACAAAACACGCATAAATATTGTAACTATGTACTATATATGTATGTATGTACATATTTACTAGTTTAAATTATTAAATATTTGTAAGTATTTACATGCTACCGAGAAATATCGCACACTTCGTTAATACGGCGGAAAAGTCGCACGCACATCGCAAACTTTATATAACACTTTGAATGTACATTAGACCGTACCAGGCAAAAAAAAGTTCGCCTGTTCGCCGTATACCCCTGAGTATAAAGTATTTTTGCAAAGGAGTAGGGGTTGTCTTCTTAAATTTTCCGTCACATCGTCGACATTTGCAGTCGGAACTTAAAGTATGATACTCTTATGTCGATATTCTTGTACCGAGGAAACAATTAGTTGAAAATTCATTAAGTTCCCCCTAACGAACCACCCTAATTTCAATAAATTCAAGCGCGCCTCGAATCATTCAACGTTTACTGAGAAAGTATTGTGATTATTCCAGTATATCTATTTTAACAAAAAAAATCGATTGCCAAATGTAAATGTCACCGAAAAAACGCAATCCGTACACTCGTAGAAAAAATGCTTTCCCGAAATTGCCCAGAACAAAAATACTTTAGACTCAGGGGTGCACGGCGAACTTTTTTGTTTGCTTGTAAGGAGTTACGATCTAATGTACATATGTATAACCACGTACATAAATATACATATTGTATGTCTATGTTTATTACAAAAAAGTTTAGTTTTAGTTCGAGTTTAGCAAATTGCTTGGTAATTATTTTTAAACAAACGAGCATGCAGTCACTACTTATGTCTATGCATCACAAAAATGCATTGTCTCAAGCCGACATGTAAATTTGTGAGAAACGCAGATTCATTTTATTACTGAATTATGATCCTATCAATGGTGTTTTTTTTTTTTTAATATTCGTAATATTTTTCCAGCTAATTTTGTTGTCTTGTTATTTTAATATATATATATATAAATATCGTTTGAGCTTTAACCAAAACCGTGTAAATCACATTTTCAAACTTTATAAAAGATCTTAGGAAAATTCAACAAATTTTCATCAAAATTTCCACTTTTTATTCTGACACTTCTAGTCTAATGAACTGTAAGTTTCAAACGTTTAAAAAATCGCATTGATTTGTGAGAATTTTTTTTAGAGGCTACTTTTTCGGGTTTTTTAAATATAACAAGCGCAAATTACAAAAACTTGCGTTGATATTTTAATTCGACTTGTAAGGCTCGCCTTCTTAATACCGGAGCTCCTTAGAACTAAGTATGTACATATTTCTCATATCTAAGGTGGTTACCAAAAGTATAATTTTTACCACCTAGCCTTAACTTGTTTTCGATTGGGCAAAGTACCCTGAGATTCCAATATTACCATGTAATCATTAGGGCATTTCAGCCGTTAAACTGTCTGCTCCAATAGCTCTTTTGTTTCTAAGTCGCATTATTGCTGTCCTAACCTCATCTTGGTTGAGCAAAGGGGCATGAGTTTCGTCCCTATGCATCGGTCTGAGTTCTTCATCGACAAATGCAAATGGATGGAACATAAATATCTCAAGTGTACTCTGTATGTCTGTTAGCAGATTTCTAACTTTGCATTTGCAGAAACCAGCACCGGTCTTGAAACCATTTGATTGCTGTCATATTTTTTGATGGAATTTTCACGGCGCATTCCTGCATGCGCGCACGTCAAGCGCATCGCACTCAAGTATTTCAGCCTCTTTTTTCTTCCTTCTAAAAATACATGTCTAACTTTTGTTTTTACTTGTAGTTATTTAACTAAATCTAAGCTACGAAATTACCCTACCAGGTTTATTCGCAAGTGTGAAGCAGTTGCGATTTGTATACTAATAAGTAACTTAACAGTTAAAACCTTGTTCGTTGAAATTAAGTAAGTTTACGAAAAACAATTCACTTTTTTACTTTGATTTTTTTTTAGTTAGAGGTTATTTGCTTATTAAATATTTATGACAATGTTTCGCACTATTTTGCTACAAATTTTCGAATAAAAAATTTGCATTTGTTCAACAGTTAATTGATCTACAGTATATTTGTATGCACATTAAGGTGCCTCGCCAAAAACGTTGCGGTGAAATTATAAAATTTATTATATTTTAAGGCTTTCGAGAAAATATTTCGGGAAAATATTAAGTTGGATCGAGTTGCAAATTCCCCCTAAAATGTTATTATTTTGATTCCGTCGATTTTTGGAGATACATATTGTCAAACCGGTCCAGCTCAGGTAAATCTTAATATTTTTCCGCATTCTCAACATCGGCAAAACCAAAGTTGCGGCACCACTGACGGCGCCACCTTTGTTCTCTGCACTGTCAATAGATTTAAAAATTGCGATGGAAAAACAGTACCGATTTTTTTTTTATGGAGAGTCGTGCACCCAAATATACATACATGCGTACTCATGTCATTCATTGCATATTTATATGAATAAGTTCACAGAAACATACATACATACATAAGTACACATGTCCTACAGCGCGCGTGCGGCAAAATTTAATGGCTACTTCCACGCCCATTGATTGTTTTTTTTTTACGCAAAGCATGCACGTACTGCCAATTAACAAAACTCTTTGCTCTTTACTACGCAGTATCATAAGTCCCTATATAGGTGTAAATATGTACCTCCTTATAGCATGTTCAAATTTGCACAGTAGAAATAATGTCCTTCACATATATAAATAGTTTAAACTGTAGCAGTGCGATGGGACGTGACTGCGTGGAATTTTTTCGGATAGACTCTCTACGCCCAATTGAACGATTTTCGCCAATTATTATTATGAGGATGAGTTGTTTATTGTAGTTTAGCTAAGTGCTTGTGATTGTTTTGCTGATTTTTAAAGCGTTTTTTATTTAAGCTCGCGTTTATGTCTACCGCACCCAAATCGCAAACCTTCTGAATACATATGCACATTAGACTGCATCACTTCCTATAAAAAAAAAAAAAATCGGTATTGTGTTTCCATTGGAATTATAAAATCTATTACATTTTAAGACTTCCACCAAAATATGTCGGAAAAATATTAAGATTTACGTTAGCTGGACCGATACATACCTCCAAAAATGGAGCTTTTATGAATCAAAATAGTGTCTTTTGGAAAAAATCCATTCAAATGACGAAACGGTTTGAGCTTAAAAAAATTGCATAAAAATATTTTAGAAAATTTTTCAGCGGAATCGTAATAGATTTTTGATCCTATATTTTAAGTTTTGGTATAAGAAAAACTTGAATAACTGAACCTAAACTCTTCCGATTTAGACTTAAGAGGTGTCATTGGAAAGGTATTTTCTCACCCTTTTTATTTCTTTGCTAATAAACTCCAGGTGTTGTCCAGAAATAATGAGTTCAGCTCAATAACAACTTTGCAAACAACACCACACTGTAACTGCCAAAATGTACAAATCTGTACAAATGTACAAATCGTGTGATCCTTGCTCAATAAGATATGTATATCTATGTATGGGTATTCTTCATAACCCATAACCTTCCTTGTATCGCAAAAAAAACGTATAAATAAAATCAATAAGTATTTAGTTCATATTCATAGTCGAAGTGAAGTCGACTCTAAAGTTAGTTGCAGCTTTTTTTACATATATTCCATTGAAAATTCTAATTAAAAAACTCTATAAGAATTTTCGTATAAAAAATCAATAAGAAATCTCTATGGAAATTTCTTAATTTTTTCATCTGTTTTACCCCTTAGCCTAAAAACTTTTTATAGAGAAAAGATTCTAGTTTCTATTTGAACCATTTTTCTCTGTGTAGGCGATATCGGCAAATATCACTAGGCAATCAAGACAGTTTGAACGAGAAATCTATATGTATGTATATAAATAGGCATTATTTCAATTACCAGGACAAGTGTAAAAAAAGTAGTCAAATGCACTAAATTGTACACTAAGTAGTAAGAAAGTCGCTGGGAAGCACTGCTACCAACCAATATGATTTTTACTTGCTTTGCTTCTTTTTTTCGGCGCAGAGATTATCATTATAATTATTAACATAATAGACATGGATGGTATTGTTAGGATTTATTGCTTGTTGCCATTGTTGTCGCCGTCGATTACATTTGTTTCTTTTGTGTTATTTTTTGTTTGTGTTTTTTTGCCTTACTACATTTATTTATTTTTTCATTTTATATATTATTATAATTTTTTGCGAGTATGGATATGTGCTATAAATTCATGTTGTTATTATTTTACGGATGTCACTTGCGTGCGTGTTATTGAATATGGTCATTTTGTATGGTTGTCGAATCGAATTGCAAAGTTTTCAATTGAATTCGAATTAAAATGAAAAAAAACATCGAGGTATGTATGTATGTGTGTGCACACATATGTACATAAGGCACATGAGTTTTTTGTAAAATTAAATGTACATACATATGTAAAGTTTTTGTCAAAATTACAAAAAAAAACCGCCAGGAAACTCCGAGAAAAAAGTTTTACTAAGAAAAAAACACATAAGGAAAATTCCATGTCCGAATTATGACTGCAATCAAAAATTTGTTCGAAAAATTTTTTTTTTTTTATTATTCCGTTGACATTGTACATATGTACATATATTCCGATCATTCAGGACGTTTTAAAGAAATTAACTTAAAAAAATCATTGAACAAAGCGCAATTATATGCACATATTTCTAGATGACTGTAATAAACATACGTGCATAGATACTTATTAAATTCTCTCCCCAATAATTTTTGGTTTCATACGTATGTAGGTACACGCCGATTTTTATTTCGCTGACTACAAGGCACTCTTTTCACTTGATTCGATTTATTTTAAGACTGCCAATAAGGCTTCACCAAAAGAACCCAATATCGGCATACTTACTTATGCACACATTGCTTTATCAAATACCCACTTTCTTCTTATTCGCTTCAACGCCTGCGCTCAATCGTTGGCTGGAGACTCACAAACAAATCAACCATGAAGAAGAAACTGAAATTTTATTAAGTAAATGTTTGCATACCTACTGCATGCGTGTCCATTGTACAAAGTGCAAGGCAATCAGCGCCATAAACTTGTAATAAATGTTCATAATTACAAAAAGAATATTTTTTACTAGCATACATATGTACATTAGGGTGGTCCAAAAAGAGTGAAGTCGGAATTTTAATGCTCTCAGCCCCTAGGATTATTCTATATCAAAAACAAGTTAGCCACTATCAAAAAATATTTAGAGGTCGCTCAAAGTTTTCCATGTATTTTATATGGGGGAGAAAACAACTTTTCGTAGAAATGGTATAGAATTCCTGGAAATCAATGTTTTTCGATCGGATAAAATACATGGAACACTTTGAGCGCTTTGAGCGACCTCTAAAATAGGGGTATATATTTTTCGATATAGAACAATCCTAGGGGATGCGAGCGTAAAAATTATGACTTTACTTTTCCACAGGCATTTTTGACCACCCTAATGTACATACTTACATGTTAATTAATGTGTATACTATGTAATTATAAACATTTCATTAATTTTCGGTATTTTTAGTATTCAGGTCATCTCAACAAAGCCTGCCTACTTTAATGCTACATCATCTTTGGCTTCAAGCTTTACTGTATGTAAGCCCAGCTTTGATGGTTTCTTTTTTAGGGTTTTCTCGCATGAGATTAATTACAAATACAGGGCAACTAAAGCGTCAACCGTGGTCGAGTTTAAGTACTAATTCTTCGTCTTCTTCTCCTTCTTGTTCAGAGAATTTTGTTGAAAGACTTGAAGGTGTTCCTATACAAAGTTTAGACATTGCAACGAGTATTAGCCATTAATTGCCAAGCGCGTGTAACCTACGCTCAAGCTATCGTGAATTGCGACCACGTAGAAGACAACTTTTCATCGAAAATCATCATGAGCGACGAGGCCCATTTCCTTCTCCGTGGATATGTGAATAAGCAGAATTATCATATCTGGGGTACCGAAAATCCACGTATAACTAGAAGTCATAATACCCGCTCAAGGTTGCTACATGTGCAGTTTACGTTGGATGGTCCGATGACCCCGGCCTTATTTTTTCGAAAACGCCGCAAGCCTAACGTCTTTCGTGGAGGGCGCGGGCTATTGGGCCATGAGATGAGGCTGGAAAACTAACTTGGCAGATCTCATTTCTTAGATTTAATGGAAAAAATAAGACGTCAAGCAAGGCAATCTGAGAGCAGAACCAGAGTTTTTCATTCTGATTGACGCAAAAAACACGGCAATTCTCCTGTGTGGGTGCCGGACTTAGGCATAGAGCAACGAAAAAAGTTACAGGCATGCTTGCCAAGAAGGCTACAGTAACAACACCAATAGGTCCACTGCTCTTCTTTGAAATAGCACCACACAACGTCGGGGAAGAACTTATGAGGGAAGAAAAACAAATAGAAAACAGCACTGGAACGAAGTCTCTGGTCAACGCAAGGCAAAAATGCCATGTGTTGGGGAGAATACAAGAATTTATAGGCTTATTAATCTCTCGAAGGATAAATTAAGAATTATAACAAAAGTCACCCACACCAACTCGGGATATGTTCTACTGAAGTAAATCGTTTGTATGACAACGCAGCTGAAACGTTTGAGCAAATAATCCTCGAATGCGACGCAGTATCGAGAATACGGGTCATTACATGAACCAAAAAGACAAGATCACGCGGGCTGGAGACTAGCCCGTTAGAATCGCATGTAGGAAAAAAGTTGAACAATTTTGACATTAACCGTTTGTTTACATTTCTTCGTTGTTTACAATTTGGTGGTGGCTTTTTACTGCAATTTTCTTCATTTTCGCTTGTGACAACGTGTGTACACATAAGATAAAGAATAATTTAACACAACGGCATGATTTATAGAAGAATTTGCATAATAAAAATGATTTTTCATGCGTTCCACAATTTCGCGGTTTTCTCCGTTCTCTTCGNGTCATTAAACCTGGAGCCAAAACATTACATTTGATTTTACATAAAAAGAACTATGGGATTTTCTAAGAGAGTTAGAACTGAACGAGGTGTTGTAAGGAACACCTCCAGGCATTGCATATGCACCTCAACAAAATAAAATTGGTATTTGAATTATAGATAAGACGTGTTATCACTTAATATAATTAGTATGTTCCCGTGCGCGTCAGTTTTACAAACTTTTGCAGGATTTAGTCAGGAGTCACAGGAAGTCGTTTCCCTATACAGAAATGCTGGTATTACTTTTGTAAGAATTACTAGGCAGCTCCAGCTAAGAAGTTACAAGACTTATTCAGAAGTTTTACTTTTGTTTAGATATTTTTTTATGAAATTAAAGCAAACATTTCACGGTATGTGCCCTTCATAATAGCTGGGTTAGTCTAGATTTAATTAACATAACTTAACTTAACTGCATGTTAAAAATTAACAAACCGCAAGAAATTTAAGGAGTTCATTTTGGTTGTTTGTGTGCCCGACAGAGTAGATTAGATTCGATTTAATAGAGTATGCGCACTGCGACCTTAGGTCTATTGTGCTCTGATGAGTCCAAGCCGTTTCGAGGGCGGTAGAGAGTGTATGTATACGTGTAGCCTCTGGCCAAATCCTTCCGAGGTGTGTTAGCCTTCCTCTCGCAACCGCATCGCATTCTAAGAAGAGTTGCCGTTGGGTTTCTGGTGTCATTTCGTAGTACTGACACAAGTCGTCTACACCGAGCCCGAGGGTATGCATATGGGCCCGCAGGCTGCAGTAACCCGTTAGCATCCCTGTGACAGATCTCAGGTTAGTCTTTTGAATGGTTAATATGATGATACGATTCTTAAGTTACGGCCTTGTCGAAGTTGAGATCGTTGAGTCAATTAGGCTTGCCAAATTTTTATTTTTGTATTTCTAAAAGTAAACGAACGCAAACATGTTTTTTTTCGCAAAATTTTTTATATGGCATCAAGGGCGGCGCACTGTCAAACAGCTGAAAAAGAAAATATCTACATAAAAAAGTAAGTGTGCCTGGGCCACACTGACAAATTCGACAAAAATTTCGATAGCAAAATCGATAATATTGGTAGCAAAATCGATAAATAATCGATAACAAGACAAAATATCGATAACAAATTCGATAAAAATATCGATAACAAAACAAAATATCGATAACAAATTCGATAAAGAATATCGATAACAAAATCGTTAATAATATCAATTACAAAATCGATAACAAAATTTATAAAAATATCGATACAAAATATAGATTATGATATCGATAAGTTCCGAAAACATCGATAGCAAAATCGATAAAAATTTCGATAACATAATCAATAAAAATATCGATAACAAAACCGATCAAAATATCGATTATTATACCAATTTACTCCCAACCAACCAACCGCCGCGAAAGAAGTTTCGATTCAAAAATATTTTGGTATCTTGGCCTGTTGAGTAATCATTGACAATTTCTTACGGTAACTTGAGTTAATTTTACTCTATACTAACTCAGCTTGAATACTTTCTAATTGTTATACCGTTAGTCCCATTTAAGAGAGTATTTTTGTAGTTTCAAAGTTCTACAAGTTTTAGTTAAAAAAATATTGGGAGCATATGTATTTTCTGTATCAAGTGCCAAACTCTTACCTTCTTAGATGTATCATTTTAATTCATTTAAAGCGTTTTAACTTCTTTGTTTTAACTGAAGTTACCTGTTCTTTCTTTGCCAATCCCTGTATCAGTAAATACTATATTTCGGTACATCTAAACTGTGCGACAACTTGCCCCTGGCTTACCAACTTACCAGCATTTTATGTGCAAACAATTAATTGAGCGACAAGTGAAATATTTTGTACCGCATTCTTGGAAACCGTGCCTAAAAACAGGTCACCCAAGCATCGACGTTTTGGTGTGAATGCATTCAACCCAGGAGAAATTGGATTGCATTATTTTTCAACTTACATATGCACGTACATACATACATACCTA